>NW_025537712.1:0-28805 GCF_020615455.1 Coregonus clupeaformis | reverse complement strand
AGCCCAATCTCCCAGGCTGCAGTGCCGCCTCCAAGACCAGAGACAATCGCATGCAAACTAACTTGCTATCTCTAGTCTTGTGAGTTAGCTAGCTAGGTAGTCTTGTTAGATAGCTAGCTAGTTATCTATGCTGGTTGTTAGCTTGCATAACTCAAATCTATATACAACTTTACAGTGAAATGCTTACTTACAAGCCCTTTCCCAACAACGCAGAGTTAAAAATTAAGAATGTTTTTATAAATTAGCAAAATAAGAAAAAATAAGGAAATAGTAACACAATAAAATAACAATAACGAGGCTATATACAAGGAGTACCGTACCAAGTCAATGTGCAGGGCCGTGGTCAATTGAGGTAATATGTACATGTAGGTAGTGGTAAAAGTGACTAGGCAATCAGGATAGATAATAAACAGAGTAGCAGCAGTGTGTGAAAGTGTGTGTGTGTGTGTGTGTGTGTGTGTTTTGTGTGTGTGAGCATATGTAACTGATATGTGTATAATTATAAGGGGATATACGTCATGTTTTGTGGATAATATTTACATTTACAGAGTGGGTGAGCTCCATTCCTGACAGGCTGATCAGATGAGCTTTCAGCCTCAGAGCTTGACCGGATTCAATAGCAGCCTCGTAGACTGAAATAGGCTGCCTTGTACGCTGTTCAGAGCAAAGCTCCTTGCAGGCATATTAGCAGTCAAAGTGCCTTATAGGCTGATTCATATGCATCAGCTCCAAAGGCAATTACCATCGTCACCAGAGCATTGAACAGGTGGGGGAGTATAAGAACCTTGGCACAATAGTTGATAACAAGTGAACTTTGGGGCCAACTGTGGGCAGTGTTATCAAAATGTCGATCCAGATTATACTTACTGCGCAAATTTAGAAGGCTGAGTGTTAATCATTCTGTTTTACAATCGTTTTACAGATGTTCTATTGAGCCTGTCTTAACATTTAGTGTAGTTGCCTGGTTTGTCTCCCTCACATGGGCAAGTCAGAATACCCTAGAGAGAGTTGTGGTAAGATTGTAGGGAGAAAACAAAAGGCTCTCCAAGACATTTTTACAAAGAGCGCACATGTAAGAGAGAGTAAAAGAACATACATTCACTGAACATCAGGGTGCAGACTCAGGTCTTCACCTCTTAAAACCAAGAGAGACACTAACAGTTGACCATCATCAGTAAGGCTTTTAAATGAAAATTGATTTATGTGACTTGTGTTTATTTTGTATAGCACGGCTCTTAAATTAAAATAGATTTGTGTTATACATTTTGTGCAGCATAAAAGCAACATTCACACATGACAGATAAATGCTTACAAGGTATATACAGTGGGGAGAACAAGTATTTGATACACTGCCAATTTAGCAGGTTTTCCTACTTACAAAGCACGTAGAGGTCTGTAATTTTTATCATAGGTACACTTCAACTGTGAGAGACGGAATCTCCAAAAATCCAGAAAATCACATTGTATGATTTTTAAGTAATGAATTTGCATTTTATTGCATGACATAAGTATTTGATACATCAGAAAAGCAGAACTTAATATTTGGTACAGAAACCTTTGTTTGCAATTACAGAGATCATACGTTTCCTGTAGGTCTTGACCAGGTTTGCACACACTGCAGCAGGGATTTTGGCCCATTCCTCCATACAGACCTTCTCCAGATCCTTCAGGGTTTCGGGGCTGTCGCTGGGCAATACGGACTTTCTAGCTCCCTCCAAAGATTTTCTATTGGGTTCAGGTCTGGAGACTGGCTAGGCCACTCAGGACCTTGAGATGCTTCTTACAGAGCCACTCCTTAGTTGCCCTGGCTGTGTGTTTCGGGTCGTTGTCATGCTGGAAGACCCAGCCACGACCCATATTCAATGCTCTTACTGAGGGAAGGAGGTTGTTGGCCAAGATCTCGCTACATGGCCCCATCCATCCTCCCTCAATACGGTGCAGTCGTCCTGTCCCCTTTGCAGAAAAAGCATCCCCAAAGAATGATGTTTCCACCTCCAGATTCACGGTTGGGATGGTGTTCTTGGGGTTGTACTCATCCCTTCTTCTTCCTCCAAACATGGCGAAAGTGGAGTTTAGACCAAAAAGCTCTATTTTTGTCTCATCAGACCACATGACCTTCTCCCATTCCTCCTCTGGATCATCCAGGATGGTCATTGGCAAACTTCAGACGGGCCTGGACATGCGCTGGCTTGAGCAGGGGGACCTTGCGTGCGCTGCAGGATTTTAATCCATGACGGCGTAGTGTGTTACTAATGGTTTTCTTTGAGACTGTGGTCCCAGCTCTCTTCAGGTCATTGACCAGGTCCTGCCGTAGTTCTGGGCTGATCCCTCACCTTCCTCATGATCATTGATGCCCCACAAGGTGAGATCTTGCATGGAGCCCCAGACCGAGGGGTGATTGAACGTCATCTTGAACTTCTTCCATTTTCTAATAATTGCGCAAAAGTTGTTGCCCTTCTCACAAGCTGCTTGCCTATTGTCCTGTAGCCCATCCCAGCCTTGTGCAGGTCTACAATTTTATCCCTGATGTCCTTACACAGATCTCTGGTCTTGGCCATTGTGGAGAGGTTGGAGTCTGTTTGATTGAGTGTGTGGACAGGTGTCTTTTATACAGGTAACGAGTTCAAACAGGTGCAGTTAATACAGGTAATGAGTGTAGAACAGGAGGGCTTCATAAAGAAAAAGTAACAGGTCTGTGAGAGCCGGAATTCTTACTGGTTGGTAGGTGATCAAATACTTATGTCATGCAATAAAATGCAAATTAATTACTTTTTGGATTTTCTGGATTTTCGTTTTAGATTCCGTCTCTCACAGTTGAAGTGTACCTATGATAAATATTACAGACCTCTACATGCTTTGTATGTAGGAAAACCTGCAAAATCGGCAGTGTATCAAATACAGTGCCTTGACTTTTTCCACATTTCGTTACGTTACAGCCTTACTCTGAAATTGTTTAAATATTTTTTTTAAATCTCAGCAATCTACACACAATACCCCATAATGAAAAAGCGAAAACAGGTTTTAGGATTTTTTTTGCAAATTATAAAAGATTAAAAACAGAAATAACTTATTTACATAAGTATTCAGACCATTTGCTATGAAACTCGAAATTGAGCTCAGGTGCATCCTGTTTCCATTGATCATCCTTAAGATGTTTCTACAACTTGATTGGAGTCCACCTGTTGTAAATTCAATTGATTGGACATGATTTGGAAATGCACACACCGGTCTATATAAGGTCCCACAGTTGACAGTGCATGTCAGAGCAAAAACCAAGCCATGAGGTTGAAGGAATTGTCCTTGAGGCTCCGAGACAGGATTGTGTCGAGGCACAGATCTGGGGAAAGTTACCAAAAAATTTCTGCAGCATTGAAGATCCCCCAAAACATAGTGGCCTCCATCATTCTTAAATTGAAGAAGTTTGGAATCACCAAGACTCTTCCTAGAGCTGGCCACCCAGCCAAACTGAGCAATCGGGGGAGAAGGACCTTGGTCAGGGAGGAGACCACTCTGACAGAGTTCCTCTGTGGAGATGGGAGAACCTTCCAGAAGGACAACCATCTCTGCAGCACTCCACCAATCAGGCCTTTATGGTAGAGTGGCCAGACCGAAGCCACTCCTAAGTAAAAGGCACATGACAGCCCGCTTGGAGTTTGCCAAAAGGCACCTAAAGGCTCTCAGACCATGAGAAACAAGATTCTCTGGTCTGATGAAACCAAGCTTGAACTCTTTGGCCTGAACGTCTGGAGGAAACCTGGCACTATCCCTATGGTGAAGCATGGTGGTGGCAGCATCATGCTGTGGGGATGTTTTTCAGCGGCAGGGACTGGGAGACTAGTCAGGATCGAGGGAAAGATGAACGGAGCAAAGTACAGAGAGATCCTTGATGAAAACCTGCTCCAGAGCGCTCAGGACCCCAGACTGGGGTGAAGGTTCACCTTCCAACAGGACAATGACCCTAAGCACACAGCCAAGACAACGCAGGAGTGGCTTCGGAACAAGTCTCTGAATGTCCTTGAGTGGCCCAGCCAGAGCCCAGACCTGAACCCGATCGAACATCTCTGGATAGACCTGAAAATAGCTGTGCAGCAATGCTCCCCATCTAACCTGACAGAGCTTGAGAGGATCTGCAGAGTAGAATGGGAGAAACTCCCCAAATATAGGTGTGCCAAGCTTGTAGCGTCATACCCAAGAAGACTTGATGCTGTAATCGCTGCCAAAGGTGCTTCAACAAAGTATTGAATAAAGGGTCTGAATACTTATGTAAATGTGATATTTCCGTTTTTTATTGTTAATAAATTAGCAAAAATTTATAAAAACCTGTTTTGGCTTTGTCATTATGGGGTATTGTGTGTAGATTGAGGGGAATAATATTTTTTAATCAATTTTAGAATAAGGCTGTAATGTAACAAAATGTGGAAAAAGTCAAGGGGTCTGAATACTTCCCAAAGGCACTGTATATATACTGTGTGTGTGTGTGTGTGTGTGTGTGTGTGTGTGTGTGTGTATGTATATATATATGTATAGTACCAGTCAAAAGTTTGGACACACCTACTCATTCAAGGGTTTTTCTTCATTTTTACTATTTTCTACATTGTAGAATAATAGAGAAGTCATCAAAACTATGAAATAACACATATGGAATCATGTAGTTACCAAAAAAGTGTTAAACAAATCAAAATATATATGTTATATTTGAGATTCTTCAAATAGCCACCCTTTGCATTGATGACAGCTTTGCATACTCTTGGCATTCTCTCAACCAGCTTCATGAGGTAGTCACCTGGAATGCATTTCAATTAACAGGTGTGCCTTCTTAAAAGTTAATTTGTATAATTTATTTCCTTCTTAATGCGATTGAGCCAATCAGTTGTGTTGTGACAAGGTAGGGGGTATACAGAAGCTAGTCCCTATTTGTATCTGTCATGTGTGAATGTTGGCAGTTTATATATTTACTGTATATGATTATCTTATCCGACTTGCCACAACTGAAGTTACCTTCTGGAAAAATAAAGTTATTCTATTCACTCTGTAAATGTAAATATTACTCACAAAACATGAAGTGTCCCTAACAATTATACACATATCAGTTATGCAAGCTAACAACCAGCATAGATAACTAGCTATCTTGCTAGCTAACAAGACTAGCTAGCACAGTTAGCTTACAAACGATTGGCTCTGGTCTTGGGGGCGGCAGGCAGTCTGGGGAGATCGAAAGCTGTCTGTTAGGCGCCTTTCATGGCTTAAATGCCCCAGGAGCTCATATCTCACAGAACAGGGGAACTCAGAGAATAAGAAGATGAGCCTACCCAGCTGACCGTTGACAGGCACGCACGGCGACCTGAATGTTGGGATTGGGGAAGATGGCGGATGCGGATGATGAGATGGAATCTGAATACAATGGCGGTAGAATCAAGAACAATTGGAGTGTTGTTCAAAAGAATGGAAAACGGAGCAAAGTAGGGTACAGTGATGAGAATGTCCCTTCGTATCTAGTAGGAGTAAGGTTAATAAGGAGCAGCTGAGCAGAGTACCAATATTGAAGAAACCTTTTGAGTTATCCAAACTGGTGGAGAGAATGCTGGGTAAAGTGAAGGATGTGAGGATCACGAGAGGCGGGCTTGTTTAGATTTTTTGTGATTCTGTCTTAATCGCACTGTATCTGTTATTTTGTTTTTTGAAATGGAGTATCTCCCTAATGAAGTGCGGTTAGGGTATATAAACTACAGAGGTATATCATTTATCCCAAGAACAATGCAGTGTGAACATTGTAAAGCTTTTGGTCATGTAGAAAGTGTTTGCAGAAGGGAGAAGCCGAGATGTACAAGATGTGGAAAATATCATATTATGTGTTTTAAAAGTGAAGAAAAAGTGACGTAATTGCGGTGGGAATCATGAAGCCACGTGTTAGAAATTGCGTAATTCAAATCTGGTATTGGAATAAGAGAAAACATAATCAAGAGATATTCAATCCAAGCTAAATTTATTATATGCATAATGTATGTATGATAAGTATGAAGGTTCGTATACGGGCTCACTGAAATACCACGCAGGGCAGACAGAGAACTGACTTCCTCATTACAAATTATTCCGTAAATACCCTGACAGTTTTAGTTCCCGCTCTCTGCTGGGCCTATCAGGGTAGAGGTTGAGCGTGGTTTAGACTTACTCAGCCAATCCGTTGGCGCACGGGCTGGTCCCATTCCCTTGGCGCTCCACTTGTTGCACACTGAAGTTTTTATCATAACAACCTGTGGAGTCAGCACCCAAAAAACACCATTCCACTGTACCTACGTTCAAGGACGGTTCACAGACAACAAAGAGGCAGTGTTCGTATCTGTAAGAAATACAAGTCTTATCTGTCCTACCCCCTAACGTTCCTCACATGAATCACAGCTTGTTATGTGAAACAATTTATATCAGTATAGTACAAACCTTCTATGCTTATCATTAATGCATTCCTTCTAAGTTATTAATCACATCCAGATCCAATTATGAGAAAATAGAGCCCCACACACGTCTTCCGAATGCCCCATAAGGGAAAAAGAGAATGAGGAAGTCAGTGTTGTACAGAGCATTTCATATGCAGAAGCTGTGGAAAGGGTTGAGGGTTTAAATGTTGCACCAGAAGAGTCCATGGTAGTGGATAGGCCTTCACTGCAGACTGCAGGGGTTGTCTTACACCAAGAGGATCCTGACATTTTAAAGGTAAAAAATGGCCTTTATCGCAATGGTGATAAATGGGCACTGCCATGGTGGAGAAAAGATCTAGGAAGATTGAAATCATTGGGCAGAGCGGTTCCTGGGGATGAAAGATTTCACAGCAAAGGAGTTACATGGAATATTAGCAAAAGCCCTACCACCTTCTCAGGTCCTAGAGCCTCAGAAGGGAGATATGGAGAACTAAAAGAAGGAAGAAGTGGGAGTTTTGTTTGTTTTGGCAATGTACTATTTTTATTAGGGTGGATTGTTAGAATCACTTTTTATTTGTATTTATTTTTTGGTTTCAAATCGTCAAGTTGGTGGCGGCAATTCAGCTTTTGGATGTAGTCCGCCATACAACCCACAGAAGAAGAATCTCACAGAACACAACATTGGCTAGCATTATCTGAAGGAATGTCTAAATTAGAGTTGTAGAGAGTGATTCTGAAACAGCGATGTACAACGGCAGCGGAGGAGATATTCAGAGCCATTGCAAAAACTATATCAAAGTACCAGGACAAAGTTTATCTGTCGAAAGACGAGAACGACCGTCTGCAGAGGCTGCTTGATGTCATCCTGAAACCTGAGATAAAGTTGTATAGAACAGGTTTGTTTATTACTCTTGTCTCTTATCAACATTAATGTTTATCAACATTGGCAATATTGATATTTTAATATGAGAAGAAAATATCCACTGGAATGTATTATTAAACCAACTTTACAAAACGCTTGTACAGACATTGAGATTTCTATCACCTGGCACTTGCGCAAAACCATGTAAATACCTGCAATATTTCGGTTAGTAAGCATGCGTCATACTTCTGTCTTGTGCGCGTGGGCCTTAGGTGATGAGCAAACAAATCGTGATAGTCACACAGTTTTGAAGTCGGTTTAATAATACTTTCCTGTGGAAATTTGGCCTCAAATTTACACAGGCAGAATAAAGAAATCGTCAGACAACATGTAGAGTAAGTTCAAATGAAGTTTATTCAACATTCTGACTTGTAAAGGGACTGTTTGGGATTTTTAAATCTAAATGTTAGAGAGGAGAGTGGAGGCTCGTGAAGTGATGATTTCTTCATGACAAGTAGAAACTCTAAACCTCTGAGTTAAACTTAACGTAAGTTATTTGCGTTAACGCAGAATTCTGTGTTTTTCTCACACAAAAGAGAAGATAAAACGCAGAAAAAATATCTTGCTGCGTTTTGTAAACGCATATCTAAAATGTATCTTATTGTAATCTCGTTTTTAGACCATCAAATTCCTGCATTAACAAATGGCGATTCTATCAGCAGACAGCCTTCTGACTGAAATTCTTCGGTGAACATTTTCTCCGGTCCGGTAGCAACTTAAAATGCAATATTAACTTCAAGCAAAACATTAAGAAATGTAGCTGGCTACATTCTTTCTATGGTAAAAATAAAATGGCCATGCATAGTCTTTACAAGAAATACCTTGATCTTTCATTGTAAGCTAATTTACTTTTCTGTGGCTGCTAGCGAAAATAGCGTTGCACATCTGTTGTCATCTGATGAATACGAAGTTACTTTCTGCCGACTGTTTTGTATTCATTTAAATTGTAGTTGCACTCTTATCATTCTATTGAAGCAAAAAAACACTTGACTTTCATTATAAAACCCAGGTGAAATGGTGATTTCTGAAAGCTAATGCGACCCTGGAGCTTCTTATTCGTTCTATATCGTGGAGCTCCGCCCCATAGGGGAGCTCTGCTCCTAGTGGTTTACCCTCTGCCCTAGGGCAGAACATCCTGAAGCAAATTTATGCACACACCTGCAGCCAATGGGAGCACAGGTGCCCCTATAAGAAGGGACCCGTTCCCTCAATCAGCCTCCCTCCCATTTATCTTCAGCGACTGGACTAGACTGAAGAAGCCAAGAAGTATATGAAGACTCAGGAAGATAACGCCGCCGATATCCAGCCATCAACGTCTTCCAGAATGAGCACACCGGGAAATTTTCCACCCCCAAAAGCCCTTTTCAGGGCTATGTGTCGGTGTACTAACATGGCGCCTACGGACCCCCACGACCTTTGTTTCGTGTGTTTGGGGCCGCAGCACGCCAAGGAAGGTCTCGACAACCCCCCTAACTGCGCCTCCTGCGCCCTCCTTCCTATGAAGGGGAGGAAGCAGCGCTGGGCGTTTTTTAGGGAGGACATCCCCCTAGAGGATGTACTGTCCATTCTCGCCTCTGCTTCAGAGGCGTCATCAGACAGTGCTGGCTCGGGGGACGACAAGGAGGAAGGCACAGAGATGGATGTCCCAGTGGGACAATCCGAACCTCTGGCGCCGACTTTCAAGACCCCCTTCCCTATGGGGAGCGCGAGGTCTGAGGACTCCTTGGGCGATGACGACACGGGCTCTGTTAGGTCAGAAGCCCTGTCCTTCGCAGCGGCCTCTCTGCGTTCGGATTTTCCCGAACTCATTGAGAAGGCCGCCAATCGACTGGAGATAGCGCTGCCTCCAGCTCCCCTCCCTGTGGAGGTGGACCTGATGGAGGGCGGCCCCTACTCCAAGCCAAGGAAGGCGGCTGAGCCGATGGCTCCAGCCATGCCTTCCCTTGGCAAATATGTCGAGGGCTCATGGGACTCACCTCTGGCGGCGCGTTCGCCGGCCAGAGCATATATCCCATTTACCAGAGTGGCTGGTCATGAGTGGGCAGCTAAGGGAATCCCTAGGCTCGAGAGCGCCATGGCGGCGTATCTAGTGCCGGGTTCGAGTCCCTGGGCAGCCTCCAAGAAGGCCACCTTACCGGCGCAAAAGGATAGGCTCACAGCACAGCTGGCCGAGAAATCCTTCACGCTGGGAGCCCAAGGCGTGTCAGCGGCGAACAACATCGCCCTCCTCGCGGCCTCCCTATCCCGTCTTACAACGGGTAGGTCAGAGTTGACCGGTGACGAAATAGAAGAGGCGTCCAGAATTTCCGGAGCCATTCTTCACCTGACACAGGCCTCTGCAAAATATGCGCAGGCAGATCCATGGCCACCTCGGTGGTCATGGAGCGTCACCTCTGGCTGTCGATGACAGCCATGAAGGAAACAGACAGGGCCTCGCTACTAAACGCTTCTGTCTCCAGCGAGGGCCTATTTGGAGTCGCTGTAAAGGAGGCAACAGAGCGTTTCGCTAAGATGGACGAGGAGAGGAAGCACCTAGCTAAACATCTGCCGTTGGCGATTAAGTTTAGCAGGGCCCCAGCTATTCCGTCTACCTCCAACGCCCCAGTAGATCTACAGGGAGGCGACGGGCCAGGCGACAGGCGTCCACCACAGGCAGCAAGCGAGCGGGCTCGGCCCCTCCGGCGACGACAGTGGTGGCGACGGCTCCGCCGGCGAGGGAGGTCATCGTCAAGCCGTCCTGGCAGCACCAGAAGGTCAGCCAGAAGAGGCGGCACCAATGACGAGGTGAGGGGGAGAGGATGGATGACGGCTCGGCGCAAGACGCAACAGAGCCCACTGTTCCCCCCCACCCCACTGTTCAGGGCGTGGAGGGAGTTATTGTTTGTGATTATGTGAATAAAGAGCTGGTTCTCACTGACATTGTCAAAAAAGGACCTTTCTTCCATAACGCATTACAGAACACTTCACATTCTATAATTTTCTCTCACCATCCTGAGTGTAGCTCAACCCACCAAGGGTGCGTAGTTGAGCAAACTCAGGAGAGGAAAGGGAAAAAGGTAGCAAGGCGCAGCCTTAGCTCACCTGATAAGGACCTTTTACTACAGACTCCTAGGAGCTCTGTAGTAAAGGTCTCACACAGCAGGCAGCAGTCTCTGTCCCAATGTGACATGAAGACGCAGCCGCTAGCTGGGAATGACGCCTTGCTGCAGGCTAATGCCTCAGCCAGCGCAGATCAGACCCGTGCGACGTTCACGGAGGGCGGGAATACTAGAGTTACAAGTGTAACCAATGTATGGGCGCCCCCGGTTTATTCAGAACGTAACAATGCCCATGGCTCTGAGTGCAGCTCACCACACATAGAGTGTGCTGCTGAGCAGCCGCATGAGACCAGTGAAGAGGTATTGTGGCACCACCTTGTGGTACCAGTCAGAGATCACACTTTTCAGACTCTGTTGAGTACTGCAGTGGATGGGTCTCATGGCAAGCAGCAGTCTCAGTCAGACAATGACATGATGACGCAATTGCTATCCGGGGAGGGCGCCCTGTCTCAGGTCAATGCCTCAGCCAGTGCAGTTCAGAACCGTGCTGCGTTCACGGAGGGCCGGATTACTGGAGTTACGGTCGTAACTAACGTATCAAGGCCTCCGACTCTAATCAAGGCCGAACGAGCTAATGTTTCCTCTCCCTTTCGAGGGGGGCCCGCCTTGGGCTATTCCACCAACCCAGTGCTGGGGAATAGCGGTGGCGAGGGCCATAGAGGAATACAGGTCCTTCCTACTGGACGCACCACAGCTTCGTGCGCGCCCGCTTTCTCTGCATTGCTGGCAGTGGCAACGAAGCTGTACCCTCTCACGCTGGCTAGAACAGACGTTGCAGAAGGGTTATGCCCTCCAATTCCATCGGACCCCACCCCCGTTCAGGGGAGTGGTGGAGACGGTGATGAAAACGCCGGACAAAGTAGCCGCTCTGATGTCAGAGGTTACGGAACTTTTGGCGAAGGAGACGGTCACAGTAGTTCCCCGGGAGCAAAGGAACAAAGGGCTGTATTCGCCTTATTTCCTAGTGCCCAAAAAGACGGGGGGAGTGAGGCCGATTTTGGATTTACGCACTCTCAACGAGAGCATAACCAAACGGCCCTTCTGAATGCTGACGACAAAACGTCTACTGGAATGTGTCCAGAAAGGGGACTTTTGTACAAGCATAGACCTAAAGGACGCGTACTTCCATGTGCCGATACAATCGCGTCACAGGAAGTTTCTGCGGTTCACCTTTCAAGGGGTAGCGTACGAGTTCACGAGGATGCCATTCGGGTACGCCCTGGCACCTCGAACGTTTTCCAAATGTGTAGAGGCGGCATTGGAGCCGCTGCGTCGTCAAGGGATAAGGCTATTAGCCTACCTAGACGACCTGCTGGTTCTCGCCCCGTCAGCAGAGCTGGCGTTCACTCACACGACACAGTGATTCATCTCACGAGTCTGGGGTTCGCTGTGAATTGGAAAAAGAGCGCACCCTGGCCCAGTCATCAGATTGTCTACCTGGGACTACAGCTAGACACTGTAATGATGAGGGCTCGAATATCGGACCCTCGAAGGGTAGCATTGTTGCTAGCCCTGAGGAAGTGTCGTCCGAATCACACAGTAACGGCGCTATCGATCATGTCACTTTTGGGTCTCATGTCGTCAGCCCACTCTGTGGTCCCGCTGGGACTTCTGCACATGCGCAGAATACAGCGGTGGTTCGCCCAACTAAGACTAGACCCAGTGCGTCAACGTCATCGGTTGGTGGTGGTTCCTCTCTCGCTAAGAGCAGACCTGGACTATTGGAGGAACTCGAGCGTTCTCACGCACGGAGTCCCGATGGGCAAGGTGTCATCCTACATTCCAGTGTTTACAGATGCCTCTCTGACTGGATGGGGAGGGACATGTCAGTCTCAAGCGATAGGAGGTGCATGGCCTCAATCAGGTCGTCACATAAACCTCCTGGAGTTGGAAACGGTTCGACTGGTTTTGACCCACTTCGCGTCTACCCTTCGGGGTCGCGATGTGTTGGTCTGGTCAGACAACCGGACCACAGTGGCTCACATAAACCGCCAGGGAGGGGTCAGGTCTCCTGCCCTCCATCGGGCGGCAGAGGAATTGTGGCTGTGGGCTCACAAGCACCTTCGCTCGTTGAGAGCAGCACACATTCCGGGCTACTTGAACGTAGGGGCAGACCTCATGTCAAGAGGGGGTCCTCGAGACGACGAGTGGTGTCTGCATCCGGACATTGTTCTCCGAATTTGGGAACAATTCGGGAGAGCCGAGGTGGATCTGTTCGCGTCACGCGTGAACGCGCAGTGTCCCCTATGGTTCTCTGAGGGAACAGGACGAGCCACCACTGGGAAGAGACGCATTCGCGCACTACCCGTGGCCGAAAGTTCTCCTGTATGCATTCCCTCCACTGTCTTGCATTCTCCCACTGCTAGCCAGGGTGAGGTCAGAGGAGCTGTCAGTGATACTGATAGCGCCCGATCGCCCGGGAGCTCCGTGGTTTGCGGAGATGAGTCAGATGTTGATTGCGCCACCTTGGCCAATTCCACATCGACGAGACGCGTTGACCCAGGCGGGAGGCTCGATAGGGCAGTGGCCCATAATCGGCCAACCACTGAAGGCTTGGTTCCTGAATGGGACAGGTTGAGGCGCCGTGGGTTATCTGATGCAGTGATCAGAACCATACAAGGCGCACGAGCCAGTTCCACTTCTAGGGTGTATACCAGCAGATGGAACGTTTTCTCACGATGGTGTGACACACAGGATGTAGACCCCATGAACTGTCAGGTGGAGAGTGTGCTCTCATTCCTGCAGTCTATGTTTGATAAGCAGAAATCGCCCTCCACCATTCGGGTGTTTGCAGCGGCAATTTCAGCTGGTCATGAAGGGTTTAATGGAAAAAACGTGTTCAGTCACCCATTAGTGAAACGTTTCTTATTGGGGACGCGGCGGCTTAGGCCAATGCCTAGAGCTACGCTGCCCCAGTGGGATTTGGCTTTGGTTCTCGAAGCGCTATGTAAGTCGCCGTTCGAGCCATTGAATCGAATACCCCTCAAGATGCTGTCTATCAAGACGGCACTGTTGCTCGCCTTGACTACCGCTAAGCGGGTCAGTGATTTGTGTGCACTGTCGACGAGACCCGACTGCCTTGCCATCAATGGCGATCTGAGCAGAGCGGTGTTACGTCCTAACCCGGCATTTGTGCCGAAGGTTATTAACAGTGCATATAGATCACAGATCGTGGAATTGTGGGCTTTTTATCCCCCTCCCCATGGGGAGAGGAGTGAGGAAAAGCTTCATTGTCTGTGCCCAGTACGAGCTTTGGCGTGTTACGTTGAGCGCACAGCAGCGGTTAGGTCATCGCCTCAGCTGTTTGTGTGTCACGGTGCGGCTGCATTAGGTAGACCACTTTCAAAACAGCGATTGTCTCACTAGCTTTGTGAAGGTATTGAGACAGCGTACGAGGTGGCGGGGCGACAACCACCTCAGGGTATCAGAGCTCACTCTACTCGTGGAGTAGCAGCTTCTACTGCCCTCTTCAGAGGAACAGAGGTAGAGGATATTTGTAGAGCAGCGTCATGGTCGACGCCGTCTCCTTTTATCCGTTTCTATCTGTTAGATATGTCTTCTAACTCATTGGCTCGATCTGTACTCAGCGTGGCTGAGGGAAGATCTTGAGCAAAATAGAGAGGAAAAAGCAGGATTGTGACCATGTTCATAGGGCCCGCTTTTGTTAGAAGGACATATTATGGACAGACATGTTTTTTAACTCTTTGGCTCGGTCGGCATTCAGCAGAGCTGAAAGGCGATTTTGAGCTAGGAAGAGAGGATAAAGCAGGACCATGGACAGGTTCCAATCAGGTCCGCTTTGGTTACGAAAACATGTTTGTTGAGGATAGGCTTTTTAACTCTCAAGCTCGATTGCACTCAGCATAGCTGAAGGAGAATCTTGAGCTGGAGGAGAGAGAAGCAGGACGATGGACAGGTCTCTATCAGGTCCGCTTTGGATGGAAAAAGCATATCTTGTGGCATGTCTCTTGACTGACAGGGTCAGTATAGTAGAGACATGTATTGAATTGACAGAATGTGAGGTCATCTATCTGATGTTCAGTTTAGTATGACTGGTATATTTTGTTCCTGCCTACTAATCTCTGGGTTCCATTGAGTTAGTAAGGCGGTCTATTGGACACATAATGTAGAGTGACATTTTATGTCATTCCATTAGTGGACGATAGTGTTGTCACAGAATATTGAGGCACGGCTATCTGCTAGTACAGATTAGTGTAGTTTCTATTCTGGTGATCTGCCCACTAGTCATTGGCATTGCCATTGAGCTAGATGGGGCGGGTCTTTAACCGATGACGCGGTATATTGTGACGCCCGGAAGGGTTTTTTAGTTGCAGTACTGCGGGAATTGGTTGCAGCCATTGCTAGGCTTGACCATTTTTCATTTTTTAATGGGAAGTGTCAGGCTCGGCAGGGAGTACATTTTGGAGCGTTTCGCTCCGCCTTAAACCACTAGGAGCAGAGCTCCCCTATGGGGCGGAGCTCCACGATATAGAACGATTAGTTACCGGAGTGTAACTCCAGTTCTATGAGTGGAGCGGAGCCCCATAGGACTTAAGGCCCTGCCGACCCTCTCTAGTCTCGCTGAAGATAAATATCTCGGGAGGCTGATTGAGGGAACGGGTCCCTTCTTATAGGGGCACCTGTGCTCCCATTGGCTGCAGGTGTGTGCATAAATTTGCTTCAGGCTGTTCTGCCCTAGGGCAGAGGGTAAACCACTAGGAGCAGAGCTCCCCTATGGGGCTCCGCTCCACTCATAGAACTGGAGTTACACTCCGGTAACTAATCGTTTTATGACGCCTGGCAACAAGGGCACATCCAATTTGTTGCTATTGTTTTCCTCCTTCCGGCCCATTCACAAACAAGCAAAACGTTGTTAAATATGAATGAAATTTGTCAACTATTAAATAACATGCTCAGAATTTGAAAGATATGTTCATTCTAGGTTGAGGAAAATTATTTTAACAAATACATTTAAAAAAGTGTAACAACATTGCAATTTCAAGCATTGATCTTTGATACCGCCTGTATCGATAACGACCATTAGATACAGTCTAATATGCTAACTAGCTAACAGAATCTTTCAAATTCTGTGCATGTTATTTAATAGTTTTGAAAAATGTAAATCAATACAGCAAGTTTCATATAGCAAGATACATTAAGTGATTCACGTCTATATTAATCATTTTACTTGTGAATAGAATAAACAAATGTAAAATACATATGTACAGCCTCTGAAGACAGTCGCTTGCTGTACTACCCTTGCATTTTCTAAATGGACATTAGTGCTGTTTAGATGAGAAATGTGTTATTCCCCACCATTATAATCAGTCCAGTCAGATAGCCGCTGCTGACAATACTGATTGACCATTATCTACACTTAAACAACTATTTGGATCAATCAACAACAGCACATAAGTGGGAAATCCTGAAGATAGGCTATCCTATCCTAGACCCCATTATCTTAGGTGTTGATGTTGCGCTTCATCTGACATATCTCATCTGCAACTAAATTCTAATGTATCCTTTCTCCTTCCCTTCAGATTTCCAGCATTTCATTGTCTCTGAAGAGGAGTTGTCCCCTGTACAGCAGCACTGTAAGCAGGATTGGAGCCCCAGTCTGGGAAAAGATGACTGGAACCCCATACAGATTAAAGAGGAACAGGAAGAACTGAGGATCATCCAGGTGGATGAAGACTCTGTATTCACTCCTGCCTGGGTGAAAATTGACTATGATCAGTACCCGACTCAGTCTTCACAAATCCAAAGTGAAGAATACATAGACAAAACGGCTTCAACTGACAGATCAAAACAGAACCTAAGGAAGAGGATTCCTCAGAGCCAACCAGTGACTCTCAGCCCCTGCGCAAATCAAAGAGGACACGGACAGAAAAAGGAAAAAAATCCATCAGCTCCAAGGGTAGAAATCACCAGTGCATAGGTGCAGTCGCACAGAAGAGAGAGACAATTTTCCTGTAGTGATTGTGGTGAACGTTTCACTCTGATGGGAAAACTGAATTCTCATAGGATCATGATACACTCTGGAAAGAATCCGTATCGCTGTGATGAATGTGGGAAATGTTTTGTTCAGCGAGGAGCTCTGGATTCTCATGAGGGTCCACACAGGTTTGAATCTGCATCGCTGTCGGGATTGTGGCAAAGGTTTTGTTTATGTTAGAGGTCTGAATTCTCATTGGAAGATTCACACAAAGGAGAAACTCAAAGGCTGTCATATAACAGAGTGAACACCTGAAATAGCATGAAAGGTTTCGCACAGGCAAGAAATCGCATTCTCATATACAGATCCACACAGGAAAGAAATCATATCACTGTCAGGATTGTGACAAATGCTTTGTGTCATAAGAAGATTCACACAGGGGAGAAATTCATTTACTGTAATGTGGCAAATGTTTTCACATGTTGGGTATCTGAATTATCACATGATTCACACAGGGGAACTATTGGAATTTCGCCTAATTTCTCCTTGATATTTTTTTTTTATGTGCACATCAGTGGAGGCTGGTGGGAGGAGCTATAGGAGGATGGGCTTATTGTAATTGCTGGAATGGAATCAATGGAACGGTATCAAACACAAACATATGGAAATCACGTTTGACTCCATTCCATCGATTCAATTCTAGCCATTACAATGAGCCCGTCCTCCTACAGCTCCTCCCACCAGCCTCCTCTGGTACACATGTATGATACCTACTTACTTGGGTGTGTAGTTATTGTGTTTTGCCCTCTAGTGAGTACTGTCTCCTTATAAGTCATGATACAAATGTTAATGGAAAAGTTATAGAAAATGATTTCTTATAAAGAGTGGGAACCCTTTAAAAAAAAAAAAAAAAGTGTAAAATATGTTGATAATTGTACATACAGTATGTTCCATCAATTCTGCCATTATTAACCTGGATGTATTGTGTTATTACCGTGTTTTTCTTGTTGTTCTCAATTCTGTGTTGATAAGTTCATATCAGCGTCTCATCAGCAACAATAAAAAAAGCACTTCCGGGGTCACTGAATTTTAAGAAATTTCTAACAAAGTCCCCCATGTAATAGAAAAGTGTCACCCTGTATTTATTCAAAATATATGAAAAAGTCTTAACATTACCATCATATGTTCTTATTTAAGTGACATTTGTAATACATTTAGGTTTTAAAACATGTTCCAAGGTCAAATAAAGAAAACATTTGTTTACATTACACAAATATAGCACTGTACAAGAAAATATTGATTGTGTGTCCATAAAACTAGAGTCCAGTCTACTCACCAGAGTCTCTAGAATACAAAAAACTATTGATTGTGTGACCATAAAACCAAGGTCTAGTCTACTCAACCTAGCTAGCTACCTAACTAGCCCGCCAGCCTGCCCAGAGAGCATTGCGGGTTTTGTAGTCGACGAGTTTCAACCTATGGCTGCAAAAAGATTTAACGATCTTCACATTTTGCTTACAATATTATTATAAGATCAAAATGAAACATTTTATCACAAAATAATGTTTGTACATGGTAAGACATTTAACAGCGTAAAGCATAGGAAGAAGTCATTTAGGATTATTTAAATTTATTGACAAATACTGTATTTTTCATATCATGAATAAACACGTTATTTACACTTTTCCATTACTGCGTGTGGGACTCTTCGTTTGACATTTTTCACAATTCTGTGACGTGGAAGTGACTCGCTATTGTAGAGCGTCTGCTAAATGATGTAAATAAGACGCCAGTTAGTTATCCGTCTTCAATTGCCCAGCCTGTTTAGTGTTGAGGCCCTGTCAGATTAGATCACTCCTGCAACTCACTGAAGGGGTAGCCATCATGTTGGGGATGTTGCCCTCATATATGGTGTAGCTACTCTGTAGAAGGAGCAGAGAATAAACTGCATAACAGAGAGTAGGTTTTGAAATTGCAGCATTTACATTTTCATTGAGTGGATGCTTTCATGGTCGTTGCTGAGGAACCCAAATCAGAGGGGACCTTCTTCATTGTGGCCTCATGCATAGCAATGGATGCCTGGTCCCAAGCATTAGTCTTCAACATCTCCACAATTCCTATGTGGGTACAGACATTATGATTTACATACAGTCTGGACTAGCCACTGAAACACACAGTTTCAGTCTATAAATGGAAATGTGCCCTTAGTGGGTGAAACTGACAGTATCAAGGCTCTTACTGGTAGTCTGTCTCCCCCATCATGGCCATGTATGCATGCATGTTTGGCTCGGCTCCAGCATTTGTCGACACTGATGGCTGGGTAGTAGACAATAAAGGCTAGACACATCTCATTAGTGGTGGCCAGACCCAACTGTGTGACTCCTTTGCGATTGGCTGTGTAATAGGTGCACTCCACCACAATCTCGTCACCCTGCATTGGGAAGGAGATACTGCTTTAAGATCTTATGATTAACAATATCACAATACCACTGTTGATCTGATAAAGAATCCCATGACAACCATTTGAAATACAGAAAGTACATGGATGCTTACCGGTTTGATGGTCTTAATGGTCCCCAGGTTGATGGCCCCCTGCATCTCAAAGTTATAGTTATCATCCACGGCTAGGAAGTCAATCTGCGTTCCATTCCTGCAGAGGGTAGAATCAAGAGCACATCAGTGGGGAGAGTGAAGAACCATCAACAACGATCATCAAAGCTTATCGCTGTTTATCCTGACAATGACACTTTACTTTGTTGATCTGGATCGCAGACAAGGGGCAGCTGTAGAAAAGCATGTAGTGGACCAGGTCCATGTTCTAAATCACTGGCTCCATCTGAGACCGACAGAGAGGCAGGGAGAGGGAAGAGATGCCAGAAACCTCTATGGACTCTAATGACAAACGTATGTCGTAATTGTAAAATTATTAGACCATGAAATGAGAGAGGGGTCATTTACCCGAATGATATGACGTTTCCCATTGAGCTTTGGTACCTTCATGACCTTGCAGTTGTAGTATGTATGTTGTGAAGGGACAGTAACCTGCAATGGAAGAGGAACCACTGTGTTAATACCATCTGTGTTGCCAGTCCATTCTGTTCCAGTCACATGTTGTAGGCTAAGGATACTACCTCCTGTATAACCAATATCAATTCAATTTCATTTAATTCAATCATCCGACCTGTTCCACTTCAAGAATAAACTAAAATACTTCAAACTAAAAGTCCTCCTGTGCCTGAT
Organism: Coregonus clupeaformis; assembly: GCF_020615455.1. NCBI lineage: Eukaryota > Metazoa > Chordata > Actinopteri > Salmoniformes > Salmonidae > Coregonus > Coregonus clupeaformis. Next base: position 9,197 of record NW_025537712.1, on the reverse strand, counting down.
CTAGAGAGTCAACATGCTTCTGCTACAGGATGTGTGAGGTTACTCTTACATTCTTCATAACGAAGTCCAGAGAGTTGCCGTCCTGGGGGCTGGATCTGGCCATGAACTTGAGCAGGTTCACCTCCTTGGTCCCCCTTGTTTTGGAATGGTACCAGTGGTGGAAAAAGTACCCAGTTGTCATACTTGAGGAAAAGTAAAGATGCCTTAATAGAAAATGACTCAAGTAAAAGTGAAAGTCACCCAGTAAAATCCTACTTGAGTAAAAGTCTAAAAGTATTTGGTTTTAAATATACTTAAGTATCAAAAGTAAATATAATTGCTAAAATATACTTAAGTATAAAAAATAAAAGTATAAATCATTTCAAATTCCTTATATTAAGCAAACCAGATGGCACCATTTCCTTGTTTTTATTTTATTCATGGATAGCCAGGGGCATGCTCCAACACTCAGACATAATTTACAAACAATGCTGTTTTAGTGAGTCCGCTAGATCAGAGGCAGTAGAGATGACCAGGGATATTCTCTGATAAGTGTGTAAATTACACAATTTTCCTGTCCTGCTAATCATTCAAAATGTAACAAGTACTTTTGGGTGTCAGAAAATGTATGGAGTAAAAACTACATTATTGTCATTAGGAATGTAGTAAAGTAAAAGTAAAAGTTGTCAAAAATATAAATAGTAAAGTAAAGTACAGATACCCCAAGAAACGACATAAGTACTTTAAAGTATTCTTACACCACTGAATGGTACCCGATGCCAGCAGTTTTCCCGTAGCCTTAGATCAGCTTCACTGGACTGTCCTATGAGAGGAGATTGAACAAAACATACAAGATCACAGAACTAAAATAACAGGTTGAGGACTACGACAGAACTACATAATGTTGAGACATTGATGTTACAATACTTGTTATGACACCATTGTCTTTATTAATGCTTCTTTGATTTTTGAATCCCCTGGGAACCATGTAGGGTTAGGACATGTTGGTTTGGATATGTAGGGTTAGGACATGTAGGATTAGGACATTTTGGGTTAGGGACATTTAGGGTTAGGGACATTTAGGGTTAGGATATGTAGGATTAGGACATGTAGGGTTAGGTACATGTAGGTTTAGGGACATCCAGATGCAGCGCTCCTAGTGGCCGGGGACTTTAATGCAGGGAAACTTAAATCCGCCTACCTAATTTCTACCAGCATGTTAAATGTGCAACCAGAGGAAAAAAAACTCTAGACCACCTTTACTCCACACACAGAGACGCATACAAAGCTCTCCCCTCGCCCTCCATTTGGCAAATCGACCATAACTCTATCCTCCTGATTCCTGCTTATAAGCAAAAACTAAAGCAGGAAGCACCAGTGACTCGGTTAATAAAAAAGTGGTCAGATGACGCAGATGCTAAGCTACAGGACTGTTTTGATAGCACAGACTGGAACATGTTCCGGGATTCTTCAGACAGCATTGAGGAGTACACCACATCAGTCACTGGCTTCATCAATAAGTGCATCGATGATGTCGTCCCCCACAGTGACCGTGACGCACATACCCCAACCAGAAGCCATGGATTACAGGAAACATCCACACGAGCTAAAGGGTAGAGCTGCCGCTTTCAAGGAACGGGACTCTAACCCGACACTTATAAGAAATCCCGCTATGACCTCCGACGAACCATCAAACAGGCAAAGAGTCAATACAGGACTAAGATTGAATCGTACTACACTGGCTCTGACGCCGTCGGATGTGGCAGGGCTTGAAAACTATTACAGACTACAAAGGGAAGCACAGCCGCGAGCTGCCCAGTGACACAACACTTCCAGACCAGCTAAACCACTTCTATGCTCGCCGAGGCAAGCAACACTGAAGCATGCATGAGAGCACCAGCTGTTCCGGATGACTATGTGATCACGATCTCCGTAGCCGATGTGAGTAAGACTTTAGCAGGTCAACATTCACAAGGCCGCAGGGCCAGACGGATTACTAGGACGTGTACTCCGAGCATGTGCTGACCAACTGGCAAGTGTCTTCACTGACATTTCAACATGTCCCTGACTGAGTCTGTAATACCAACATGTTTTAAGCAGACCACCATAGTCCCCGTGCCCAAGGACTCTAAGATAACCTGCCTAAATGACTACCGACCCGTAGCACTGACGTCTGTAGCCATGAAGTGCTTTGAAAGGCTGGTCATGGCTCACATCAACAGCATTATCCCAGAAACCCTAGACCCACTCCAATTTGCATACCGCCCCAACAGATCCACAGATGATGCAATCTCTATTGCACTCCACACTGCCCTTTCCCACCTGGACAAGAGGAACACCTACGTGAGAATGCTATTCATTGGGGGGCGCTAGAGAGCGTGCTATGGAGTAGACGTGCATTGCTAGAGCTCCGCTCAATTTTGAAACAAATTAATATTTATCTTAACCTCTCACAACCTATAACTTCAAACAAATATGACAAAGGGAAAAGGCAACAAAAAAGGGGGCGCTAAACAAGATGATTGGAATGAGATAGACAACGAACCAATTTCAACGTCAGCCGACCACGAGGAGCTAGCTGAAGAGGCTAGCTTCCAAGAGTTCCCACAGATCCTACTCAAAGTGACATACTGGCTGCCATAAACGCACTAAGCAAGAAGGTGGACACAAGGTTGGCTGATATCTCAAAGAGTATTGGGACTTTGGCCGAAACTGTGAAGGCAACTAAGGAAGGGTGCACGAGGTTGAGCAGACGACAATCGATCACGAGGCCAGGCTACAGGACATAGAGAAACAGTGCGCAACGTTCAAAAAATGACAACAAAACCCTGAAGGCCCGACTGGAAATGCTCGAAGTCGCATTCAAGACGCCAGAACATCCGAATATGTGGGATCCAGGAGGACACGGAGAAAGGGAAACCCACTGAATTTGTCTCGGAGCTGATACCGGCATTGCTGGGGAGTGAACACTTCAAAACGGCCATCCTGATCGACCACGCACACAGAGCACAGGCAACGAAGCCGGCCAAGGGCGGGCCACCAAGGCCATTCATTGTAAGGCTGCACTATCCCCACACCAGGGATCTCATCCTCAAGCTGGCTAGTCAAAAGTTCCCCGTTAACTACAACGGAGCCAGGGTGTCTTTCTACCCAGATCTTACCTGGAGGTGAGGAACCAACGGAAAGAGTATGATGAGGTACGCAACAAATGCAGGGCGGCCAACATCCGATATGGATTCTTCTTCCCAGCCCGGGTTTAAGGTGACAGTCGAGGGATCAACACGTACGTTTGACAACGCAAAAGAGGCAGATCTGTTCTTGACAAGCAAGCTCCCGGCTGAGGATACAGAACGGCTGTGCCAGCAGGCTAAATGGCCAAATACAGGCCAGGAATGTGTGTGAATTGAATTTCCGGCCTATGTCTTTTCGATCAGAAGATCAGAAATTGGGACTTATAGGATAGGTGAGATGTTGTGGCTAATATAGCATTGTTTGGCATGTCATGTTTTAGCGCCACTCACCCCCTAACATGAGAGTTAAGTTAAGTGTTATTTAATATTAGTTTATATGCGGAGCATCTATAGACGACGAGTTAGTTCAAGCTTTATGTCTAGACACCCTAACGTTTGTGTATTAGCCAAGGAGTGCTTCGTTTGGGGGAAGTCACTCAGTAAAAGGGACGGAGGGGGGTTGGGGTCTGTGTTTTATGTTCACGTTTATTAGTACAGGTGGCATGATGTGTTCGCACGGCGGGACGTTTTTCTTCTGGGTTTTGTATGACAGCAGCAATTTGCTTTAAAATAAGAAATGCCACATAGTGACCGAGCACAGAGTAGACCAGGTGGAATAAAGATAGTCAGCTGGAACTGTAATGGATTAGGGCATGTCGTGAAACGAGCTAAGGTTTTTTCTCATCTTAAATCACTGGGTGCTGACATAGTGCTTCTTCAAGAAACTCATATTAAACGCTCCGCGCAGGCCAAGCTACTTAGTTGGCTGGATCGGTCAGATATACCAGTCTAACTTTGATGCAAAAGCGAGAGGGGTAGCAATCCTGATAAGGAAAAACATTCCTTTTGTTTACTCAACCTCGATTTCAGATCCTAATGGTCGGTATATTATTGTGGCTGGTACACTGAATTCAAAACCAATAACCTTGGTCAATTTATATGGACCCAACTTCGATGATCCATTATTTTTTCAAAGGGTATTTAAGGCCATACCAAATATCTCGGATACAAGTGTTATTGTTGGAGGTGACTTTAACTGTACGTTAGACCCTCTTTTAGATAAACAGCTATCAAGGTCACTTCAACAATCAAATGCCAGTGTCTGTCTAAATACATTGATGACAAACCTTAACATTGTCGATATTTGGGAGACTGACGCACCCAACAGACAGGGATTATTCTTTCTTCTCATCAGTTCATAAATCATATTCCAGAATTGACTATTTTTTGTTGGACTCAAACTAATCTCAGCAGCTGAGTCGGTTACCCTATCACCCCATTCTAATTACGGACCACTCTCCTCTGTCCATGGTGCTGAAACTCGACAATATGTCGACAGGTCGGCGACCGTGGCGCTTAGACGCATACCTGTTGAAAGATGAGGCTTTTGTCAGTATTTGGAGGAGCAGATTGCCTTTTTCCTCAGTACTAACGACACGGGGATGTTGACGACTCCACCCCTTTGGGAATCTCTAAAGGCTGTGATTAGAGGTTACATTATTTCTTATACATCAGAGAGGAAGAAACGTGCCAATACTAGGCTGAGAGAAATTGAAAGAGAGTTAGGGGAACAGGAGAACGTTTTAGGACAAATTCCTCGTATACAGTCCTTGAGAAGATCACAAAGTTAAAGTATGAATACAATACCATCCCTTCGAAACGGGTGGGCTCTTTACTTGCTAGAACGCAACAAAGCTATTTTGAACTGGGGGACAAACCACATAAATTATTAGCAAGACAGCTAAGGCATGTACAAGCATCTAGAGCTATTCACAAAATAAAAGACAAGAAGGGTAAAATAGTAACAGATCCAGGACATTAATAAATGCTTTGCACAGTTTTACTCAGAGCTATACCAATCAAAATGCGATGCTACTGATCCACAAACTATGGAACGTTCTCGTTGATTGTGAACTTCCTAAACTAGACAGGGGGCAGCTGCCGCACTCGATGCAGGGATAACCTTAGATGAAATTAACACAGCGATAGCACAATTTCCAAACAGCAAGGCCCTGGGCCCGATGGATATGTAATAGAATTCTATAAGAAGTACTGCGCTAGTCTATCTCCACTTACGCTGCGAATGTTTCCAACAATCCAAAGAAAATACCAAACTCCCGCAAACACTGTATGAGGCTACAATAGCCCTGATCTTGAAAAAAAGATAGAGAATTCCATGGAGATGTCGACGTATCGCCCGTGTCGTTACTCCCCATAGAAAACAAGGTGTTGACAAAGATATTGGCAAACCGATTGAAAAAATATATTTCGACATCATACACCCTGACCAGACAGGTTTTATCCCGGGCCGACATATATACTACAATTTGAGACGCCTTTTTCAACGTAATGTATCATGATCATAAAGTTGAGGCAGTGGTAATAGCTCTTTGATGCAGAGAAGGCGTTGATCAGATTGAGTGGAAGTATATGATGTCGGTTCTGGAGCATTGATTTGGAAAGGAATGTATTAATTGGATAAGAATTATTTATGCACACCCAATGGCGTCCGTGGTGACCAATCAGGAAATGTCGCAGTCATTCCGCCTGTTCAAGGGGGTGCCGACAGGGGTGCCCTATTTCGCCTGCTCTCTTCGCTATAGCCATGGAACCCCTTGCTACGCGCATTCGGGCATGTGCCGATATAGCTTCTGTTAAAATAAAAGACACACAGCACAACATTTCCCTATATGCAGACGATGTTCTTTTGTTTTGTCCAAGCCTAAAACGTCTATTCCACCATTACTTAACTTGATAAACACATTCGGCTCCTTCTCTGGCTACAAGATAAACTGGCAAAAAAGTGAGATGATGCCAATACTCACGGCCTGTGGATATGCAATTTCTGCAATCTACCCCGCTTAGAACAGTGAGGGACAAGTTCACAAGCCTTGGCATTGTAGTGACAAGAGACCTTGACCAGCTATTGAAAGTGAATTGGGACATGAAAATATATCAGCCAAACAAAATATAGATTTCTGGAAAACTCTGCCTATTTCCTTGGTTGGTCGTATAAACGCTATTAAAATGGTTGTCCTACCCAGGTTTCTTTACCTCTTCCAATGTCTACCCAATTTCATACCACAAAGCTATTTTAAGAAACTGGATTCAATAGTAACTCCAATTTTTATGGGATAACAAGGCAGCCAGAATTGCAAAGAAGCATTTATGCAAGTACAAGATAGAGGGGGCTTTGGCCTTCCTCACTTCAAACTGTATTATTGGGCTGCTAATCTGAACATTGTGTCTTTCTGGAGGGAAAGTTTACCTGAGATGAGACGGAAGGATATGCCTTCATGGCTTTTGATTGAGCAGGCCTCCTGTCAACGTTCCTCACTCCCTGCACTTGTTAATAGCCCATCATATGTGAAAAAGCCACTATGACTCCAATCCAGTCATTTGTCATACTCTTAGGATCTGGAAACAGATTAGGGATTTTCTTAACATACCCACTGTGTACATAGACAGCCATAGCCGGAATCATGCTTTCCACCCTGCAATGGATGATGTGGTGTTTTCACAGTGGAGGGAGAAGGGGCTCACAACAATTGTAATCCTATACATAGATGGTCAGTTAGCTTCATTTCAACAACTACAGGCAAAGTTCAACATGCCAACAACACATTTTTTTCAGATACCTCCAAATCAGGAATTTCTTAAGGACACACATCCCTAAGTATGGCATGAAGCCAAATAGTCCTACATTAGATAGCTTGATCCTTGTCAAACCCCATTCAAAAGGGTCGGTCTCCAGACTGTATGATGTGCTACAGGCCCACATAGAGTATCCACAGACACCATTAAAAGGGCTTGGGAACAAGAACTTGGTTCAGAAATCTCAAATGAGGACTGGATAGAAGCTCTCAGGAATATAAACCACAGTTCAGTGAATGCCAGACACAACCTTGTACAGTTTAAGGTGATACACAGGTTACACTACTCAAAAGTAAAACTGCATAAAATATTCCCGGACACCTCACCACTGTGTGAGAGGTGCAAGCAGAGGAGGGGACGTTGTCCCACTTATTCCTGGACATGCCCTAAAATTACAGGCTACTGGGCTCTCATTTTTGATTACTTATCTAAGGCCTTTGATAGAGTTCTCAGCCCCAGACCCATTGATCGCTCTGTTTGGTACAGTTGATGGGAATAACCAGGAGGGGAAAGCTGTCTCTCTTTGTACTCTATTAGCCAAAAGGCTCATATTGCAATTTTGGAAATTGGAGACTGTACCTACCTTTGAAATGTGGTTACGGGATTTAGGGAATGTAATCCATATGGAAAAGATTCGATACAACACCTCCAATAGAAGTCCATTGTTTTACAAAATATGGCAGCTGATACTGGATAAATGGTCTAGTCCCGCTTCATAACTGGGCTGACGATCTGCTGCTACTCTGTGCTGTACTCCACTCAATATTTATTTTTGGCTGAACTACACTGCTTGTAATGACTATATGCTGTCTTCTTATACACGTACCCACCTAATAGGATTTTGTTTTATTTTGTGTATGTGTGAGTTAACTTTTGTTTTGTCCTCTAAACTGGCCATCCCATCCAACAGTAAATGAATGTCATTGTTTGTATTGCTGTCTCTTTTACTTTATTTTTATTGGAAAATAATAAACATATTATAAAAAAAAAAAAAAAAAAAAGAGAAATGCTATTCATTGACTACAGCTCAGCATTCAACACCATAGTGCCCTCTAAGCTCATCACTAAGCTAAGGATCCTGGGACTAAACACCTCCCTCTGCAACTGGATCCTGGACTTCCTGACGGGCCGCCCCCAGGTGCTAAGGGTAGGTAACAACACATATGCCACACTGATCCTCAACACGGGGCCCCTCAGGGTGCGTGCTCAGTCCCCCTCCTGTACTCTCTGTTCACCCATGACTGCATGGCCAGGCACGACTCCAACACCATCATTAAGTTTGCCGACGACACAACAGTGGTAGGCCTGATCACCGACAACGATGAGACAGCCTAGGGAGGAGGTCAGAGACCTGGCCGTGTGTACCAGGACAACAACCTCTCCCTCAACGTGACCAAGACAAAGGAGATGATTGTGGACTACAGGAAAAAAAGAGGACTGAGCACGCCCCCATTCTCATCGACGGGGCTGTAGTGGAACAGGTTGAGAGCTTCAAGTTCCTTGGTGTCCACATCACCAACGAACTATCATGGTCCAAACACACCAAGACAGTCGTGAAGAGGGCACGACAAAGCCTATTCCCCCTCAGGAGACTGAAAAGATTTGGCATGGGTCCTCAGATCCTCAAAAAAATTATACAGCTGCACCATCGAGAGCATCCTGACTGGTTGCATCACCGCCTGGTATGGCAACTGCTTGGCCTCCGATCGCAAGGCACTACAGAGGGTAGTGCGTACGGCCCAGTACATCACTGGGGCCAAGCTTCCTGCCATCCAGGACCTCTACTACCAGGCGGTGTCAGAGGAAGGCCCTCAAAATTGTCAAAGACTCAGCCACCCTAGTCATAGACTATTCTCTCTGCTACCGCACGGCAAGCTGCACTGAGTGCGAAGTCTAGGTCCAAAAGACTTCTCAACAGCTTCTACCCCCAAGCCATTAGACTCCTGAACAGCTAATCAGCTACCCGGACTATTTGCACTGCCCCCCCACCCCATCCTTTTACGCTGCTGCTACTCTGTTAATTATTTATGCATAGTCACTTTAACTCTACCCACATGTACATATTACCTCAACTACCTCAACTAGCCGGTGCCCCCGATTGTCTCTGCAACGGTACCCCCCCTGTATATATAGCCTCCCTACTGTTACTTTATTTTACTTCTGCTCTTTTTTTTCTCAACACTTTTTTGTTGTTGTTTTTTTTTTACTTTTTTTGTTTAAAATAAATACACTGTTGGTTAAGGGCTGTAAAGTAAGCATTTCAATGTAATGTCTGCACCTGTTGTATTCGGTGCATGTGACCAATAAAATTTGATTTGATTTGATGTAGGGTTA
>NW_025537711.1:0-28809 GCF_020615455.1 Coregonus clupeaformis | reverse complement strand
GATTTAACCTCAATATGGCCTTCAATGGGAAAAGCAAAGTAAATCCTAATTGATTGTGTGCTAGAGTGTCTTCAGAATATGGCCATTCTGACATGAATTGTAAAAGACATCAGATAAGACCCAAATAGTTTCCGGAGGTATCGACAACCGTCAGGGTAAGAGTGACAACAGGTCCACATGTCAAAATGGTGGAAATCTTAGCAAATGGCTTAATAGTTATTTATGACAATGGTGTTGTTATTTTTAGGGTTTATAGAGGGATCTCACCTGTGACCTATGGCTTGACGACACACCTGTAATCTATGCTACCTTGGCCTATAGAGCTAGACGGATGGATAATGGTCCTCTGTAGCTCAGCTGGTAGAGCACGGCGCTTGTAACGCCAGGGTAGTGGGTTTGATCCCCGGGACCACCCATACACAAGAAAAAAATGTATGCACGCATGACTGTAAGTCGCTTTGGATAAAAGCGTCTGCTAAATGGCATATTTTCTTATTATTATAATGAGGGTGGGATAGACATCCTGCGGCACAATCCCAAATGGACCACTAAACCCTGTCTACATGAAGAGATCTGAGAGGATGTGATTGGTATAAGCAAGATGACCAAACTTCAACCTAGGGAGGGGTCACCATAATGCAAAGCCGTTGTCGGCAGGATTCGAACCTGCGCGGGAAAATCCCAATGGATTTCTAGTCCATCGCCTTAACCACTCGGCCACGACAACTATAAAAAGAAAAACAAGAGGGGGTTACAAGTGAAGGGCCCTGCAGGCATAGTCTTCAGCAAAAGATCATGTAATAACTAACAGATAATGTAGTAACTCATAATAATGTCATCACTTTATGTAATGCAATGTTCCCCACGTTCATTTTTATGAAGTATTGCTTCTTTTTAATTTTCTTAGATATTTGCCCAAGAGCAGAATGTTTCAATGAGAGAGTGTTTATGACTACTGGTTATTTCACTGTGTGTAGTTATTTTATCATCTTATTTTCACAACAAAGCAGCGTCACTCCTCTTTGAGAGGCGTTAAAAAACTGTCAGAAGTGGGATTTGAACCCACGCCTCCAGGAGAGACTGCGACCTTAACGCAGCGCCTTAGACCGCTCGGCCATCCTGACTACAGATGCACTTTTGGTATGGGGATAAAGGCTATCGGGTAAAAGTAGACATAGGCATGGCCTCCCGAGAGCGCCACAGAGACCAATAAATGCACCATAGTGACTTGCATGTTCAACATGAGATGGTCATTGGTTTTTATCAATTAAAAACTCCAGTCATGGATTTAACCTCAATATGGCCTTCAATGGGAAAAGCAAAGTAAATCCTAATTGATTGTGTGCTAGAGTGTCTTCAGAATATGGCCATTCTGACATGAATTGTAAAAGACATCAGATAAGACCCAAATAGTTTCCGGAGGTATCGACAACCGTCAGGGTAAGAGTGACAACAGGTCCACATGTCAAAATGGTGGAAATCTTAGCAAATGGCTTAATAGTTATTTATGACAATGGTGTTGTTATTTTTTAGGGTTTATAGAGGGATCTCACCTGTGACCTATGGCTTGACGACACACCTGTAATCTATGCTACCTTGGCCTATAGAGCTAGACGGATGGATAATGGTCCTCTGTAGCTCAGCTGGTAGAGCACGGCGCTTGTAACGCCAGGGTAGTGGGTTTGATCCCCGGGACCACCCATACACAAGAAAAAAATGTATGCACGCATGACTGTAAGTCGCTTTGGATAAAAGCGTCTGCTAAATGGCATATTTTCTTATTATTATAATGAGGGTGGGATAGACATCCTGCGGCACAATCCCAAATGGACCACTAAACCCTGTCTACATGAAGAGATCTGAGAGGATGTGATTGGTATAAGCAAGATGACCAAACTTCAACCTAGGGAGGGGTCACCATAATGCAAAGCCGTTGTCGGCAGGATTCGAACCTGCGCGGGAAAATCCCAATGGATTTCTAGTCCATCGCCTTAACCACTCGGCCACGACAACTATAAAAAGAAAAACAAGAGGGGGGTTACAAGTGAAGGGCCCTGCAGGCATAGTCTTCAGCAAAAGATAATGTAATAACTAACAGATAATGTAGTAACTCATAATAATGTCATCACTTTATGTAATGCAATGTTCCCCACGTTCATTTTTATGAAGTATTGCTTCTTTTTAATTTTCTTAGATATTTGCCCAAGAGCAGAATGTTTCAATGAGAGAGTGTTTATGACTACTGGTTATTTCACTGTGTGTAGTTATTTTATCATCTTATTTTCACAACAAAGCAGCGTCACTCCTCTTTGAGAGGCGTTAAAAAATTGTCAGAAGTGGGATTTGAACCCACGCCTCCAGGAGAGACTGCGACCTTAACGCAGCGCCTTAGACCGCTCGGCCATCCTGACTACAGATGCACTTTTGGTATGGGGATAAAGGCTATCGGGTAAAAGTAGACATAGGCATGGCCTCCCGAGAGCGCCACAGAGACCAATAAATGCACCATAGTGACTTGCATGTTCAACATGAGATGGTCATTGGTTTTTATCAATTAAAAACTCCAGTCATGGATTTAACCTCAATATGGCCTTCAATGGGAAAAGCAAAGTAAATCCTAATTGATTGTGTGCTAGAGTGTCTTCAGAATATGGCCATTCTGACATGAATTGTAAAAGACATCAGATAAGACCCAAATAGTTTCCGGAGGTATCGACAACCGTCAGGGTAAGAGTGACAACAGGTCCACATGTCAAAATGGTGGAAATCTTAGCAAATGGCTTAATAGTTATTTATGACAATGGTGTTGTTATTTTTTAGGGTTTATAGAGGGATCTCACCTGTGACCTATGGCTTGACGACACACCTGTAATCTATGCTACCTTGGCCTATAGAGCTAGACGGATGGATAATGGTCCTCTGTAGCTCAGCTGGTAGAGCACGGCGCTTGTAACGCCAGGGTAGTGGGTTTGATCCCCGGGACCACCCATACACAAGAAAAAAATGTATGCACGCATGACTGTAAGTCGCTTTGGATAAAAGCGTCTGCTAAATGGCATATTTTCTTATTATTATAATGAGGGTGGGATAGACATCCTGCGGCACAATCCCAAATGGACCACTAAACCCTGTCTACATGAAGAGATCTGAGAGGATGTGATTGGTATAAGCAAGATGACCAAACTTCAACCTAGGGAGGGGTCACCATAATGCAAAGCCGTTGTCGGCAGGATTCGAACCTGCGCGGGAAAATCCCAATGGATTTCTAGTCCATCGCCTTAACCACTCGGCCACGACAACTATAAAAAGAAAAACAAGAGGGGGTTACAAGTGAAGGGCCCTGCAGGCATAGTCTTCAGCAAAAGATCATGTAATAACTAACAGATAATGTAGTAACTCATAATAATGTCATCACTTTATGTAATGCAATGTTCCCCACGTTCATTTTTATGAAGTATTGCTTCTTTTTAATTTTCTTAGATATTTGCCCAAGAGCAGAATGTTTCAATGAGAGAGTGTTTATGACTACTGGTTATTTCACTGTGTGTAGTTATTTTATCATCTTATTTTCACAACAAAGCAGCGTCACTCCTCTTTGAGAGGCGTTAAAAAATTGTCAGAAGTGGGATTTGAACCCACGCCTCCAGGAGAGACTGCGACCTTAACGCAGCGCCTTAGACCGCTCGGCCATCCTGACTACAGATGCACTTTTGGTATGGGGATAAAGGCTATCGGGTAAAAGTAGACATAGGCATGGCCTCCCGAGAGCGCCACAGAGACCAATAAATGCACCATAGTGACTTGCATGTTCAACATGAGATGGTCATTGGTTTTTATCAATTAAAAACTCCAGTCATGGATTTAACCTCAATATGGCCTTCAATGGGAAAAGCAAAGTAAATCCTAATTGATTGTGTGCTAGAGTGTCTTCAGAATATGGCCATTCTGACATGAATTGTAAAAGACATCAGATAAGACCCAAATAGTTTCCGGAGGTATCGACAACCGTCAGGGTAAGAGTGACAACAGGTCCACATGTCAAAATGGTGGAAATCTTAGCAAATGGCTTAATAGTTATTTATGACAATGGTGTTGTTATTTTTTAGGGTTTATAGAGGGATCTCACCTGTGACCTATGGCTTGACGACACACCTGTAATCTATGCTACCTTGGCCTATAGAGCTAGACGGATGGATAATGGTCCTCTGTAGCTCAGCTGGTAGAGCACGGCGCTTGTAACGCCAGGGTAGTGGGTTTGATCCCCGGGACCACCCATACACAAGAAAAAAAATGTATGCACGCATGACTGTAAGTCGCTTTGGATAAAAGCGTCTGCTAAATGGCATATTTTCTTATTATTATAATGAGGGTGGGATAGACATCCTGCGGCACAATCCCAAATGGACCACTAAACCCTGTCTACATGAAGAGATCTGAGAGGATGTGATTGGTATAAGCAAGATGACCAAACTTCAACCTAGGGAGGGGTCACCATAATGCAAAGCCGTTGTCGGCAGGATTCGAACCTGCGCGGGAAAATCCCAATGGATTTCTAGTCCATCGCCTTAACCACTCGGCCACGACAACTATAAAAAGAAAAACAAGAGGGGGGTTACAAGTGAAGGGCCCTGCAGGCATAGTCTTCAGCAAAAGATCATGTAATAACTAACAGATAATGTAGTAACTCATAATAATGTCATCACTTTATGTAATGCAATGTTCCCCACGTTCATTTTTATGAAGTATTGCTTCTTTTTAATTTTCTTAGATATTTGCCCAAGAGCAGAATGTTTCAATGAGAGAGTGTTTATGACTACTGGTTATTTCACTGTGTGTAGTTATTTTATCATCTTATTTTCACAACAAAGCAGCGTCACTCCTCTTTGAGAGGCGTTAAAAAACTGTCAGAAGTGGGATTTGAACCCACGCCTCCAGGAGAGACTGCGACCTTAACGCAGCGCCTTAGACCGCTCGGCCATCCTGACTACAGATGCACTTTTGGTATGGGGATAAAGGCTATCGGGTAAAAGTAGACATAGGCATGGCCTCCCGAGAGCGCCACAGAGACCAATAAATGCACCATAGTGACTTGCATGTTCAACATGAGATGGTCATTGGTTTTTATCAATTAAAAACTCCAGTCATGGATTTAACCTCAATATGGCCTTCAATGGGAAAAGCAAAGTAAATCCTAATTGATTGTGTGCTAGAGTGTCTTCAGAATATGGCCATTCTGACATGAATTGTAAAAGACATCAGATAAGACCCAAATAGTTTCCGGAGGTATCGACAACCGTCAGGGTAAGAGTGACAACAGGTCCACATGTCAAAATGGTGGAAATCTTAGCAAATGGCTTAATAGTTATTTATGACAATGGTGTTGTTATTTTTTAGGGTTTATAGAGGGATCTCACCTGTGACCTATGGCTTGACGACACACCTGTAATCTATGCTACCTTGGCCTATAGAGCTAGACGGATGGATAATGGTCCTCTGTAGCTCAGCTGGTAGAGCACGGCGCTTGTAACGCCAGGGTAGTGGGTTTGATCCCCGGGACCACCCATACACAAGAAAAAAATGTATGCACGCATGACTGTAAGTCGCTTTGGATAAAAGCGTCTGCTAAATGGCATATTATCTTATTATTATAATGAGGGTGGGATAGACATCCTGCGGCACAATCCCAAATGGACCACTAAACCCTGTCTACATGAAGAGATCTGAGAGGATGTGATTGGTATAAGCAAGATGACCAAACTTCAACCTAGGGAGGGGTCACCATAATGCAAAGCCGTTGTCGGCAGGATTCGAACCTGCGCGGGAAAATCCCAATGGATTTCTAGTCCATCGCCTTAACCACTCGGCCACGACAACTATAAAAAGAAAAACAAGAGGGGGTTACAAGTGAAGGGCCCTGCAGGCATAGTCTTCAGCAAAAGATCATGTAATAACTAACAGATAATGTAGTAACTCATAATAATGTCATCACTTTATGTAATGCAATGTTCCCCACGTTCATTTTTATGAAGTATTGCTTCTTTTTAATTTTCTTAGATATTTGCCCAAGAGCAGAATGTTTCAATGAGAGAGTGTTTATGACTACTGGTTATTTCACTGTGTGTAGTTATTTTATCATCTTATTTTCACAACAAAGCAGCGTCACTCCTCTTTGAGAGGCGTTAAAAAATTGTCAGAAGTGGGATTTGAACCCACGCCTCCAGGAGAGACTGCGACCTTAACGCAGCGCCTTAGACCGCTCGGCCATCCTGACTACAGATGCACTTTTGGTATGGGGATAAAGGCTATCGGGTAAAAGTAGACATAGGCATGGCCTCCCGAGAGCGCCACAGAGACCAATAAATGCACCATAGTGACTTGCATGTTCAACATGAGATGGTCATTGGTTTTTATCAATTAAAAACTCCAGTCATGGATTTAACCTCAATATGGCCTTCAATGGGAAAAGCAAAGTAAATCCTAATTGATTGTGTGCTAGAGTGTCTTCAGAATATGGCCATTCTGACATGAATTGTAAAAGACATCAGATAAGACCCAAATAGTTTCCGGAGGTATCGACAACCGTCAGGGTAAGAGTGACAACAGGTCCACATGTCAAAATGGTGGAAATCTTAGCAAATGGCTTAATAGTTATTTATGACAATGGTGTTGTTATTTTTTAGGGTTTATAGAGGGATCTCACCTGTGACCTATGGCTTGACGACACACCTGTAATCTATGCTACCTTGGCCTATAGAGCTAGACGGATGGATAATGGTCCTCTGTAGCTCAGCTGGTAGAGCACGGCGCTTGTAACGCCAGGGTAGTGGGTTTGATCCCCGGGACCACCCATACACAAGAAAAAAAATGTATGCACGCATGACTGTAAGTCGCTTTGGATAAAAGCGTCTGCTAAATGGCATATTTTCTTATTATTATAATGAGGGTGGGATAGACATCCTGCGGCACAATCCCAAATGGACCACTAAACCCTGTCTACATGAAGAGATCTGAGAGGATGTGATTGGTATAAGCAAGATGACCAAACTTCAACCTAGGGAGGGGTCACCATAATGCAAAGCCGTTGTCGGCAGGATTCGAACCTGCGCGGGAAAATCCCAATGGATTTCTAGTCCATCGCCTTAACCACTCGGCCACGACAACTATAAAAAGAAAAACAAGAGGGGGGTTACAAGTGAAGGGCCCTGCAGGCATAGTCTTCAGCAAAAGATCATGTAATAACTAACAGATAATGTAGTAACTCATAATAATGTCATCACTTTATGTAATGCAATGTTCCCCACGTTCATTTTTATGAAGTATTGCTTCTTTTTAATTTTCTTAGATATTTGCCCAAGAGCAGAATGTTTCAATGAGAGAGTGTTTATGACTACTGGTTATTTCACTGTGTGTAGTTATTTTATCATCTTATTTTCACAACAAAGCAGCGTCACTCCTCTTTGAGAGGCGTTAAAAAACTGTCAGAAGTGGGATTTGAACCCACGCCTCCAGGAGAGACTGCGACCTTAACGCAGCGCCTTAGACCGCTCGGCCATCCTGACTACAGATGCACTTTTGGTATGGGGATAAAGGCTATCGGGTAAAAGTAGACATAGGCATGGCCTCCCGAGAGCGCCACAGAGACCAATAAATGCACCATAGTGACTTGCATGTTCAACATGAGATGGTCATTGGTTTTTATCAATTAAAAACTCCAGTCATGGATTTAACCTCAATATGGCCTTCAATGGGAAAAGCAAAGTAAATCCTAATTGATTGTGTGCTAGAGTGTCTTCAGAATATGGCCATTCTGACATGAATTGTAAAAGACATCAGATAAGACCCAAATAGTTTCCGGAGGTATCGACAACCGTCAGGGTAAGAGTGACAACAGGTCCACATGTCAAAATGGTGGAAATCTTAGCAAATGGCTTAATAGTTATTTATGACAATGGTGTTGTTATTTTTTAGGGTTTATAGAGGGATCTCACCTGTGACCTATGGCTTGACGACACACCTGTAATCTATGCTACCTTGGCCTATAGAGCTAGACGGATGGATAATGGTCCTCTGTAGCTCAGCTGGTAGAGCACGGCGCTTGTAACGCCAGGGTAGTGGGTTTGATCCCCGGGACCACCCATACACAAGAAAAAAATGTATGCACGCATGACTGTAAGTCGCTTTGGATAAAAGCGTCTGCTAAATGGCATATTTATCTTATTATTATAATGAGGGTGGGATAGACATCCTGCGGCACAATCCCAAATGGACCACTAAACCCTGTCTACATGAAGAGATCTGAGAGGATGTGATTGGTATAAGCAAGATGACCAAACTTCAACCTAGGGAGGGGTCACCATAATGCAAAGCCGTTGTCGGCAGGATTCGAACCTGCGCGGGAAAATCCCAATGGATTTCTAGTCCATCGCCTTAACCACTCGGCCACGACAACTATAAAAAGAAAAACAAGAGGGGGGTTACAAGTGAAGGGCCCTGCAGGCATAGTCTTCAGCAAAAGATAATGTAATAACTAACAGATAATGTAGTAACTCATAATAATGTCATCACTTTATGTAATGCAATGTTCCCCACGTTCATTTTTATGA
Source organism: Coregonus clupeaformis (assembly GCF_020615455.1). Taxonomy (NCBI): domain Eukaryota; kingdom Metazoa; phylum Chordata; class Actinopteri; order Salmoniformes; family Salmonidae; genus Coregonus; species Coregonus clupeaformis. The sequence goes on along the minus strand of NW_025537711.1, from coordinate 20,206 downwards.
AGTATTGCTTCTTTTTAATTTTCTTAGATATTTGCCCAAGAGCAGAATGTTTCAATGAGAGAGTGTTTATGACTACTGGTTATTTCACTGTGTGTAGTTATTTTATCATCTTATTTTCACAACAAAGCAGCGTCACTCCTCTTTGAGAGGCGTTAAAAAACTGTCAGAAGTGGGATTTGAACCCACGCCTCCAGGAGAGACTGCGACCTTAACGCAGCGCCTTAGACCGCTCGGCCATCCTGACTACAGATGCACTTTTGGTATGGGGATAAAGGCTATCGGGTAAAAGTAGACATAGGCATGGCCTCCCGAGAGCGCCACAGAGACCAATAAATGCACCATAGTGACTTGCATGTTCAACATGAGATGGTCATTGGTTTTTATCAATTAAAAACTCCAGTCATGGATTTAACCTCAATATGGCCTTCAATGGGAAAAGCAAAGTAAATCCTAATTGATTGTGTGCTAGAGTGTCTTCAGAATATGGCCATTCTGACATGAATTGTAAAAGACATCAGATAAGACCCAAATAGTTTCCGGAGGTATCGACAACCGTCAGGGTAAGAGTGACAACAGGTCCACATGTCAAAATGGTGGAAATCTTAGCAAATGGCTTAATAGTTATTTATGACAATGGTGTTGTTATTTTTTAGGGTTTATAGAGGGATCTCACCTGTGACCTATGGCTTGACGACACACCTGTAATCTATGCTACCTTGGCCTATAGAGCTAGACGGATGGATAATGGTCCTCTGTAGCTCAGCTGGTAGAGCACGGCGCTTGTAACGCCAGGGTAGTGGGTTTGATCCCCGGGACCACCCATACACAAGAAAAAAAATGTATGCACGCATGACTGTAAGTCGCTTTGGATAAAAGCGTCTGCTAAATGGCATATTTATCTTATTATTATAATGAGGGTGGGATAGACATCCTGCGGCACAATCCCAAATGGACCACTAAACCCTGTCTACATGAAGAGATCTGAGAGGATGTGATTGGTATAAGCAAGATGACCAAACTTCAACCTAGGGAGGGGTCACCATAATGCAAAGCCGTTGTCGGCAGGATTCGAACCTGCGCGGGAAAATCCCAATGGATTTCTAGTCCATCGCCTTAACCACTCGGCCACGACAACTATAAAAAGAAAAACAAGAGGGGGTTACAAGTGAAGGGCCCTGCAGGCATAGTCTTCAGCAAAAGATCATGTAATAACTAACAGATAATGTAGTAACTCATAATAATGTCATCACTTTATGTAATGCAATGTTCCCCACGTTCATTTTTATGAAGTATTGCTTCTTTTTAATTTTCTTAGATATTTGCCCAAGAGCAGAATGTTTCAATGAGAGAGTGTTTATGACTACTGGTTATTTCACTGTGTGTAGTTATTTTATCATCTTATTTTCACAACAAAGCAGCGTCACTCCTCTTTGAGAGGCGTTAAAAAATTGTCAGAAGTGGGATTTGAACCCACGCCTCCAGGAGAGACTGCGACCTTAACGCAGCGCCTTAGACCGCTCGGCCATCCTGACTACAGATGCACTTTTGGTATGGGGATAAAGGCTATCGGGTAAAAGTAGACATAGGCATGGCCTCCCGAGAGCGCCACAGAGACCAATAAATGCACCATAGTGACTTGCATGTTCAACATGAGATGGTCATTGGTTTTTATCAATTAAAAACTCCAGTCATGGATTTAACCTCAATATGGCCTTCAATGGGAAAAGCAAAGTAAATCCTAATTGATTGTGTGCTAGAGTGTCTTCAGAATATGGCCATTCTGACATGAATTGTAAAAGACATCAGATAAGACCCAAATAGTTTCCGGAGGTATCGACAACCGTCAGGGTAAGAGTGACAACAGGTCCACATGTCAAAATGGTGGAAATCTTAGCAAATGGCTTAATAGTTATTTATGACAATGGTGTTGTTATTTTTTAGGGTTTATAGAGGGATCTCACCTGTGACCTATGGCTTGACGACACACCTGTAATCTATGCTACCTTGGCCTATAGAGCTAGACGGATGGATAATGGTCCTCTGTAGCTCAGCTGGTAGAGCACGGCGCTTGTAACGCCAGGGTAGTGGGTTTGATCCCCGGGACCACCCATACACAAGAAAAAAATGTATGCACGCATGACTGTAAGTCGCTTTGGATAAAAGCGTCTGCTAAATGGCATATTTTCTTATTATTATAATGAGGGTGGGATAGACATCCTGCGGCACAATCCCAAATGGACCACTAAACCCTGTCTACATGAAGAGATCTGAGAGGATGTGATTGGTATAAGCAAGATGACCAAACTTCAACCTAGGGAGGGGTCACCATAATGCAAAGCCGTTGTCGGCAGGATTCGAACCTGCGCGGGAAAATCCCAATGGATTTCTAGTCCATCGCCTTAACCACTCGGCCACGACAACTATAAAAAGAAAAACAAGAGGGGGTTACAAGTGAAGGGCCCTGCAGGCATAGTCTTCAGCAAAAGATCATGTAATAACTAACAGATAATGTAGTAACTCATAATAATGTCATCACTTTATGTAATGCAATGTTCCCCACGTTCATTTTTATGAAGTATTGCTTCTTTTTAATTTTCTTAGATATTTGCCCAAGAGCAGAATGTTTCAATGAGAGAGTGTTTATGACTACTGGTTATTTCACTGTGTGTAGTTATTTTATCATCTTATTTTCACAACAAAGCAGCGTCACTCCTCTTTGAGAGGCGTTAAAAAATTGTCAGAAGTGGGATTTGAACCCACGCCTCCAGGAGAGACTGCGACCTTAACGCAGCGCCTTAGACCGCTCGGCCATCCTGACTACAGATGCACTTTTGGTATGGGGATAAAGGCTATCGGGTAAAAGTAGACATAGGCATGGCCTCCCGAGAGCGCCACAGAGACCAATAAATGCACCATAGTGACTTGCATGTTCAACATGAGATGGTCATTGGTTTTTATCAATTAAAAACTCCAGTCATGGATTTAACCTCAATATGGCCTTCAATGGGAAAAGCAAAGTAAATCCTAATTGATTGTGTGCTAGAGTGTCTTCAGAATATGGCCATTCTGACATGAATTGTAAAAGACATCAGATAAGACCCAAATAGTTTCCGGAGGTATCGACAACCGTCAGGGTAAGAGTGACAACAGGTCCACATGTCAAAATGGTGGAAATCTTAGCAAATGGCTTAATAGTTATTTATGACAATGGTGTTGTTATTTTTTAGGGTTTATAGAGGGATCTCACCTGTGACCTATGGCTTGACGACACACCTGTAATCTATGCTACCTTGGCCTATAGAGCTAGACGGATGGATAATGGTCCTCTGTAGCTCAGCTGGTAGAGCACGGCGCTTGTAACGCCAGGGTAGTGGGTTTGATCCCCGGGACCACCCATACACAAGAAAAAAATGTATGCACGCATGACTGTAAGTCGCTTTGGATAAAAGCGTCTGCTAAATGGCATATTATCTTATTATTATAATGAGGGTGGGATAGACATCCTGCGGCACAATCCCAAATGGACCACTAAACCCTGTCTACATGAAGAGATCTGAGAGGATGTGATTGGTATAAGCAAGATGACCAAACTTCAACCTAGGGAGGGGTCACCATAATGCAAAGCCGTTGTCGGCAGGATTCGAACCTGCGCGGGAAAATCCCAATGGATTTCTAGTCCATCGCCTTAACCACTCGGCCACGACAACTATAAAAAGAAAAACAAGAGGGGGGTTACAAGTGAAGGGCCCTGCAGGCATAGTCTTCAGCAAAAGATCATGTAATAACTAACAGATAATGTAGTAACTCATAATAATGTCATCACTTTATGTAATGCAATGTTCCCCACGTTCATTTTTATGAAGTATTGCTTCTTTTTAATTTTCTTAGATATTTGCCCAAGAGCAGAATGTTTCAATGAGAGAGTGTTTATGACTACTGGTTATTTCACTGTGTGTAGTTATTTTATCATCTTATTTTCACAACAAAGCAGCGTCACTCCTCTTTGAGAGGCGTTAAAAAATTGTCAGAAGTGGGATTTGAACCCACGCCTCCAGGAGAGACTGCGACCTTAACGCAGCGCCTTAGACCGCTCGGCCATCCTGACTACAGATGCACTTTTGGTATGGGGATAAAGGCTATCGGGTAAAAGTAGACATAGGCATGGCCTCCCGAGAGCGCCACAGAGACCAATAAATGCACCATAGTGACTTGCATGTTCAACATGAGATGGTCATTGGTTTTTATCAATTAAAAACTCCAGTCATGGATTTAACCTCAATATGGCCTTCAATGGGAAAAGCAAAGTAAATCCTAATTGATTGTGTGCTAGAGTGTCTTCAGAATATGGCCATTCTGACATGAATTGTAAAAGACATCAGATAAGACCCAAATAGTTTCCGGAGGTATCGACAACCGTCAGGGTAAGAGTGACAACAGGTCCACATGTCAAAATGGTGGAAATCTTAGCAAATGGCTTAATAGTTATTTATGACAATGGTGTTGTTATTTTTTAGGGTTTATAGAGGGATCTCACCTGTGACCTATGGCTTGACGACACACCTGTAATCTATGCTACCTTGGCCTATAGAGCTAGACGGATGGATAATGGTCCTCTGTAGCTCAGCTGGTAGAGCACGGCGCTTGTAACGCCAGGGTAGTGGGTTTGATCCCCGGGACCACCCATACACAAGAAAAAAATGTATGCACGCATGACTGTAAGTCGCTTTGGATAAAAGCGTCTGCTAAATGGCATATTTTCTTATTATTATAATGAGGGTGGGATAGACATCCTGCGGCACAATCCCAAATGGACCACTAAACCCTGTCTACATGAAGAGATCTGAGAGGATGTGATTGGTATAAGCAAGATGACCAAACTTCAACCTAGGGAGGGGTCACCATAATGCAAAGCCGTTGTCGGCAGGATTCGAACCTGCGCGGGAAAATCCCAATGGATTTCTAGTCCATCGCCTTAACCACTCGGCCACGACAACTATAAAAAGAAAAACAAGAGGGGGGTTACAAGTGAAGGGCCCTGCAGGCATAGTCTTCAGCAAAAGATCATGTAATAACTAACAGATAATGTAGTAACTCATAATAATGTCATCACTTTATGTAATGCAATGTTCCCCACGTTCATTTTTATGAAGTATTGCTTCTTTTTAATTTTCTTAGATATTTGCCCAAGAGCAGAATGTTTCAATGAGAGAGTGTTTATGACTACTGGTTATTTCACTGTGTGTAGTTATTTTATCATCTTATTTTCACAACAAAGCAGCGTCACTCCTCTTTGAGAGGCGTTAAAAAACTGTCAGAAGTGGGATTTGAACCCACGCCTCCAGGAGAGACTGCGACCTTAACGCAGCGCCTTAGACCGCTCGGCCATCCTGACTACAGATGCACTTTTGGTATGGGGATAAAGGCTATCGGGTAAAAGTAGACATAGGCATGGCCTCCCGAGAGCGCCACAGAGACCAATAAATGCACCATAGTGACTTGCATGTTCAACATGAGATGGTCATTGGTTTTTATCAATTAAAAACTCCAGTCATGGATTTAACCTCAATATGGCCTTCAATGGGAAAAGCAAAGTAAATCCTAATTGATTGTGTGCTAGAGTGTCTTCAGAATATGGCCATTCTGACATGAATTGTAAAAGACATCAGATAAGACCCAAATAGTTTCCGGAGGTATCGACAACCGTCAGGGTAAGAGTGACAACAGGTCCACATGTCAAAATGGTGGAAATCTTAGCAAATGGCTTAATAGTTATTTATGACAATGGTGTTGTTATTTTTTTAGGGTTTATAGAGGGATCTCACCTGTGACCTATGGCTTGACGACACACCTGTAATCTATGCTACCTTGGCCTATAGAGCTAGACGGATGGATAATGGTCCTCTGTAGCTCAGCTGGTAGAGCACGGCGCTTGTAACGCCAGGGTAGTGGGTTTGATCCCCGGGACCACCCATACACAAGAAAAAAATGTATGCACGCATGACTGTAAGTCGCTTTGGATAAAAGCGTCTGCTAAATGGCATATTTTCTTATTATTATAATGAGGGTGGGATAGACATCCTGCGGCACAATCCCAAATGGACCACTAAACCCTGTCTACATGAAGAGATCTGAGAGGATGTGATTGGTATAAGCAAGATGACCAAACTTCAACCTAGGGAGGGGTCACCATAATGCAAAGCCGTTGTCGGCAGGATTCGAACCTGCGCGGGAAAATCCCAATGGATTTCTAGTCCATCGCCTTAACCACTCGGCCACGACAACTATAAAAAGAAAAACAAGAGGGGGGTTACAAGTGAAGGGCCCTGCAGGCATAGTCTTCAGCAAAAGATCATGTAATAACTAACAGATAATGTAGTAACTCATAATAATGTCATCACTTTATGTAATGCAATGTTCCCCACGTTCATTTTTATGAAGTATTGCTTCTTTTTAATTTTCTTAGATATTTGCCCAAGAGCAGAATGTTTCAATGAGAGAGTGTTTATGACTACTGGTTATTTCACTGTGTGTAGTTATTTTATCATCTTATTTTCACAACAAAGCAGCGTCACTCCTCTTTGAGAGGCGTTAAAAAATTGTCAGAAGTGGGATTTGAACCCACGCCTCCAGGAGAGACTGCGACCTTAACGCAGCGCCTTAGACCGCTCGGCCATCCTGACTACAGATGCACTTTTGGTATGGGGATAAAGGCTATCGGGTAAAAGTAGACATAGGCATGGCCTCCCGAGAGCGCCACAGAGACCAATAAATGCACCATAGTGACTTGCATGTTCAACATGAGATGGTCATTGGTTTTTATCAATTAAAAACTCCAGTCATGGATTTAACCTCAATATGGCCTTCAATGGGAAAAGCAAAGTAAATCCTAATTGATTGTGTGCTAGAGTGTCTTCAGAATATGGCCATTCTGACATGAATTGTAAAAGACATCAGATAAGACCCAAATAGTTTCCGGAGGTATCGACAACCGTCAGGGTAAGAGTGACAACAGGTCCACATGTCAAAATGGTGGAAATCTTAGCAAATGGCTTAATAGTTATTTATGACAATGGTGTTGTTATTTTTTAGGGTTTATAGAGGGATCTCACCTGTGACCTATGGCTTGACGACACACCTGTAATCTATGCTACCTTGGCCTATAGAGCTAGACGGATGGATAATGGTCCTCTGTAGCTCAGCTGGTAGAGCACGGCGCTTGTAACGCCAGGGTAGTGGGTTTGATCCCCGGGACCACCCATACACAAGAAAAAAATGTATGCACGCATGACTGTAAGTCGCTTTGGATAAAAGCGTCTGCTAAATGGCATATTTTCTTATTATTATAATGAGGGTGGGATAGACATCCTGCGGCACAATCCCAAATGGACCACTAAACCCTGTCTACATGAAGAGATCTGAGAGGATGTGATTGGTATAAGCAAGATGACCAAACTTCAACCTAGGGAGGGGTCACCATAATGCAAAGCCGTTGTCGGCAGGATTCGAACCTGCGCGGGAAAATCCCAATGGATTTCTAGTCCATCGCCTTAACCACTCGGCCACGACAACTATAAAAAGAAAAACAAGAGGGGGGTTACAAGTGAAGGGCCCTGCAGGCATAGTCTTCAGCAAAAGATAATGTAATAACTAACAGATAATGTAGTAACTCATAATAATGTCATCACTTTATGTAATGCAATGTTCCCCACGTTCATTTTTATGAAGTATTGCTTCTTTTTAATTTTCTTAGATATTTGCCCAAGAGCAGAATGTTTCAATGAGAGAGTGTTTATGACTACTGGTTATTTCACTGTGTGTAGTTATTTTATCATCTTATTTTCACAACAAAGCAGCGTCACTCCTCTTTGAGAGGCGTTAAAAAACTGTCAGAAGTGGGATTTGAACCCACGCCTCCAGGAGAGACTGCGACCTTAACGCAGCGCCTTAGACCGCTCGGCCATCCTGACTACAGATGCACTTTTGGTATGGGGATAAAGGCTATCGGGTAAAAGTAGACATAGGCATGGCCTCCCGAGAGCGCCACAGAGACCAATAAATGCACCATAGTGACTTGCATGTTCAACATGAGATGGTCATTGGTTTTTATCAATTAAAAACTCCAGTCATGGATTTAACCTCAATATGGCCTTCAATGGGAAAAGCAAAGTAAATCCTAATTGATTGTGTGCTAGAGTGTCTTCAGAATATGGCCATTCTGACATGAATTGTAAAAGACATCAGATAAGACCCAAATAGTTTCCGGAGGTATCGACAACCGTCAGGGTAAGAGTGACAACAGGTCCACATGTCAAAATGGTGGAAATCTTAGCAAATGGCTTAATAGTTATTTATGACAATGGTGTTGTTATTTTTTAGGGTTTATAGAGGGATCTCACCTGTGACCTATGGCTTGACGACACACCTGTAATCTATGCTACCTTGGCCTATAGAGCTAGACGGATGGATAATGGTCCTCTGTAGCTCAGCTGGTAGAGCACGGCGCTTGTAACGCCAGGGTAGTGGGTTTGATCCCCGGGACCACCCATACACAAGAAAAAAATGTATGCACGCATGACTGTAAGTCGCTTTGGATAAAAGCGTCTGCTAAATGGCATATTTTCTTATTATTATAATGAGGGTGGGATAGACATCCTGCGGCACAATCCCAAATGGACCACTAAACCCTGTCTACATGAAGAGATCTGAGAGGATGTGATTGGTATAAGCAAGATGACCAAACTTCAACCTAGGGAGGGGTCACCATAATGCAAAGCCGTTGTCGGCAGGATTCGAACCTGCGCGGGAAAATCCCAATGGATTTCTAGTCCATCGCCTTAACCACTCGGCCACGACAACTATAAAAAGAAAAACAAGAGGGGGGTTACAAGTGAAGGGCCCTGCAGGCATAGTCTTCAGCAAAAGATAATGTAATAACTAACAGATAATGTAGTAACTCATAATAATGTCATCACTTTATGTAATGCAATGTTCCCCACGTTCATTTTTATGAAGTATTGCTTCTTTTTAATTTTCTTAGATATTTGCCCAAGAGCAGAATGTTTCAATGAGAGAGTGTTTATGACTACTGGTTATTTCACTGTGTGTAGTTATTTTATCATCTTATTTTCACAACAAAGCAGCGTCACTCCTCTTTGAGAGGCGTTAAAAAACTGTCAGAAGTGGGATTTGAACCCACGCCTCCAGGAGAGACTGCGACCTTAACGCAGGCGCCTTAGACCGCTCGGCCATCCTGACTACAGATGCACTTTTGGTATGGGGATAAAGGCTATCGGGTAAAAGTAGACATAGGCATGGCCTCCCGAGAGCGCCACAGAGACCAATAAATGCACCATAGTGACTTGCATGTTCAACATGAGATGGTCATTGGTTTTTATCAATTAAAAACTCCAGTCATGGATTTAACCTCAATATGGCCTTCAATGGGAAAAGCAAAGTAAATCCTAATTGATTGTGTGCTAGAGTGTCTTCAGAATATGGCCATTCTGACATGAATTGTAAAAGACATCAGATAAGACCCAAATAGTTTCCGGAGGTATCGACAACCGTCAGGGTAAGAGTGACAACAGGTCCACATGTCAAAATGGTGGAAATCTTAGCAAATGGCTTAATAGTTATTTATGACAATGGTGTTGTTATTTTTTAGGGTTTATAGAGGGATCTCACCTGTGACCTATGGCTTGACGACACACCTGTAATCTATGCTACCTTGGCCTATAGAGCTAGACGGATGGATAATGGTCCTCTGTAGCTCAGCTGGTAGAGCACGGCGCTTGTAACGCCAGGGTAGTGGGTTTGATCCCCGGGACCACCCATACACAAGAAAAAAATGTATGCACGCATGACTGTAAGTCGCTTTGGATAAAAGCGTCTGCTAAATGGCATATTTATCTTATTATTATAATGAGGGTGGGATAGACATCCTGCGGCACAATCCCAAATGGACCACTAAACCCTGTCTACATGAAGAGATCTGAGAGGATGTGATTGGTATAAGCAAGATGACCAAACTTCAACCTAGGGAGGGGTCACCATAATGCAAAGCCGTTGTCGGCAGGATTCGAACCTGCGCGGGAAAATCCCAATGGATTTCTAGTCCATCGCCTTAACCACTCGGCCACGACAACTATAAAAAGAAAAACAAGAGGGGGGTTACAAGTGAAGGGCCCTGCAGGCATAGTCTTCAGCAAAAGATAATGTAATAACTAACAGATAATGTAGTAACTCATAATAATGTCATCACTTTATGTAATGCAATGTTCCCCACGTTCATTTTTATGAAGTATTGCTTCTTTTTAATTTTCTTAGATATTTGCCCAAGAGCAGAATGTTTCAATGAGAGAGTGTTTATGACTACTGGTTATTTCACTGTGTGTAGTTATTTTATCATCTTATTTTCACAACAAAGCAGCGTCACTCCTCTTTGAGAGGCGTTAAAAAACTGTCAGAAGTGGGATTTGAACCCACGCCTCCAGGAGAGACTGCGACCTTAACGCAGCGCCTTAGACCGCTCGGCCATCCTGACTACAGATGCACTTTTGGTATGGGGATAAAGGCTATCGGGTAAAAGTAGACATAGGCATGGCCTCCCGAGAGCGCCACAGAGACCAATAAATGCACCATAGTGACTTGCATGTTCAACATGAGATGGTCATTGGTTTTTATCAATTAAAAACTCCAGTCATGGATTTAACCTCAATATGGCCTTCAATGGGAAAAGCAAAGTAAATCCTAATTGATTGTGTGCTAGAGTGTCTTCAGAATATGGCCATTCTGACATGAATTGTAAAAGACATCAGATAAGACCCAAATAGTTTCCGGAGGTATCGACAACCGTCAGGGTAAGAGTGACAACAGGTCCACATGTCAAAATGGTGGAAATCTTAGCAAATGGCTTAATAGTTATTTATGACAATGGTGTTGTTATTTTTTAGGGTTTATAGAGGGATCTCACCTGTGACCTATGGCTTGACGACACACCTGTAATCTATGCTACCTTGGCCTATAGAGCTAGACGGATGGATAATGGTCCTCTGTAGCTCAGCTGGTAGAGCACGGCGCTTGTAACGCCAGGGTAGTGGGTTTGATCCCCGGGACCACCCATACACAAGAAAAAAATGTATGCACGCATGACTGTAAGTCGCTTTGGATAAAAGCGTCTGCTAAATGGCATATTTTCTTATTATTATAATGAGGGTGGGATAGACATCCTGCGGCACAATCCCAAATGGACCACTAAACCCTGTCTACATGAAGAGATCTGAGAGGATGTGATTGGTATAAGCAAGATGACCAAACTTCAACCTAGGGAGGGGTCACCATAATGCAAAGCCGTTGTCGGCAGGATTCGAACCTGCGCGGGAAAATCCCAATGGATTTCTAGTCCATCGCCTTAACCACTCGGCCACGACAACTATAAAAAGAAAAACAAGAGGGGGGTTACAAGTGAAGGGCCCTGCAGGCATAGTCTTCAGCAAAAGATCATGTAATAACTAACAGATAATGTAGTAACTCATAATAATGTCATCACTTTATGTAATGCAATGTTCCCCACGTTCATTTTTATGAAGTATTGCTTCTTTTTAATTTTCTTAGATATTTGCCCAAGAGCAGAATGTTTCAATGAGAGAGTGTTTATGACTACTGGTTATTTCACTGTGTGTAGTTATTTTATCATCTTATTTTCACAACAAAGCAGCGTCACTCCTCTTTGAGAGGCGTTAAAAAACTGTCAGAAGTGGGATTTGAACCCACGCCTCCAGGAGAGACTGCGACCTTAACGCAGCGCCTTAGACCGCTCGGCCATCCTGACTACAGATGCACTTTTGGTATGGGGATAAAGGCTATCGGGTAAAAGTAGACATAGGCATGGCCTCCCGAGAGCGCCACAGAGACCAATAAATGCACCATAGTGACTTGCATGTTCAACATGAGATGGTCATTGGTTTTTATCAATTAAAAACTCCAGTCATGGATTTAACCTCAATATGGCCTTCAATGGGAAAAGCAAAGTAAATCCTAATTGATTGTGTGCTAGAGTGTCTTCAGAATATGGCCATTCTGACATGAATTGTAAAAGACATCAGATAAGACCCAAATAGTTTCCGGAGGTATCGACAACCGTCAGGGTAAGAGTGACAACAGGTCCACATGTCAAAATGGTGGAAATCTTAGCAAATGGCTTAATAGTTATTTATGACAATGGTGTTGTTATTTTTTAGGGTTTATAGAGGGATCTCACCTGTGACCTATGGCTTGACGACACACCTGTAATCTATGCTACCTTGGCCTATAGAGCTAGACGGATGGATAATGGTCCTCTGTAGCTCAGCTGGTAGAGCACGGCGCTTGTAACGCCAGGGTAGTGGGTTTGATCCCCGGGACCACCCATACACAAGAAAAAAATGTATGCACGCATGACTGTAAGTCGCTTTGGATAAAAGCGTCTGCTAAATGGCATATTATCTTATTATTATAATGAGGGTGGGATAGACATCCTGCGGCACAATCCCAAATGGACCACTAAACCCTGTCTACATGAAGAGATCTGAGAGGATGTGATTGGTATAAGCAAGATGACCAAACTTCAACCTAGGGAGGGGTCACCATAATGCAAAGCCGTTGTCGGCAGGATTCGAACCTGCGCGGGAAAATCCCAATGGATTTCTAGTCCATCGCCTTAACCACTCGGCCACGACAACTATAAAAAGAAAAACAAGAGGGGGGTTACAAGTGAAGGGCCCTGCAGGCATAGTCTTCAGCAAAAGATAATGTAATAACTAACAGATAATGTAGTAACTCATAATAATGTCATCACTTTATGTAATGCAATGTTCCCCACGTTCATTTTTATGAAGTATTGCTTCTTTTTAATTTTCTTAGATATTTGCCCAAGAGCAGAATGTTTCAATGAGAGAGTGTTTATGACTACTGGTTATTTCACTGTGTGTAGTTATTTTATCATCTTATTTTCACAACAAAGCAGCGTCACTCCTCTTTGAGAGGCGTTAAAAAATTGTCAGAAGTGGGATTTGAACCCACGCCTCCAGGAGAGACTGCGACCTTAACGCAGCGCCTTAGACCGCTCGGCCATCCTGACTACAGATGCACTTTTGGTATGGGGATAAAGGCTATCGGGTAAAAGTAGACATAGGCATGGCCTCCCGAGAGCGCCACAGAGACCAATAAATGCACCATAGTGACTTGCATGTTCAACATGAGATGGTCATTGGTTTTTATCAATTAAAAACTCCAGTCATGGATTTAACCTCAATATGGCCTTCAATGGGAAAAGCAAAGTAAATCCTAATTGATTGTGTGCTAGAGTGTCTTCAGAATATGGCCATTCTGACATGAATTGTAAAAGACATCAGATAAGACCCAAATAGTTTCCGGAGGTATCGACAACCGTCAGGGTAAGAGTGACAACAGGTCCACATGTCAAAATGGTGGAAATCTTAGCAAATGGCTTAATAGTTATTTATGACAATGGTGTTGTTATTTTTTAGGGTTTATAGAGGGATCTCACCTGTGACCTATGGCTTGACGACACACCTGTAATCTATGCTACCTTGGCCTATAGAGCTAGACGGATGGATAATGGTCCTCTGTAGCTCAGCTGGTAGAGCACGGCGCTTGTAACGCCAGGGTAGTGGGTTTGATCCCCGGGACCACCCATACACAAGAAAAAAATGTATGCACGCATGACTGTAAGTCGCTTTGGATAAAAGCGTCTGCTAAATGGCATATTTTCTTATTATTATAATGAGGGTGGGATAGACATCCTGCGGCACAATCCCAAATGGACCACTAAACCCTGTCTACATGAAGAGATCTGAGAGGATGTGATTGGTATAAGCAAGATGACCAAACTTCAACCTAGGGAGGGGTCACCATAATGCAAAGCCGTTGTCGGCAGGATTCGAACCTGCGCGGGAAAATCCCAATGGATTTCTAGTCCATCGCCTTAACCACTCGGCCACGACAACTATAAAAAGAAAAACAAGAGGGGGGTTACAAGTGAAGGGCCCTGCAGGCATAGTCTTCAGCAAAAGATCATGTAATAACTAACAGATAATGTAGTAACTCATAATAATGTCATCACTTTATGTAATGCAATGTTCCCCACGTTCATTTTTATGAAGTATTGCTTCTTTTTAATTTTCTTAGATATTTGCCCAAGAGCAGAATGTTTCAATGAGAGAGTGTTTATGACTACTGGTTATTTCACTGTGTGTAGTTATTTTATCATCTTATTTTCACAACAAAGCAGCGTCACTCCTCTTTGAGAGGCGTTAAAAAATTGTCAGAAGTGGGATTTGAACCCACGCCTCCAGGAGAGACTGCGACCTTAACGCAGCGCCTTAGACCGCTCGGCCATCCTGACTACAGATGCACTTTTGGTATGGGGATAAAGGCTATCGGGTAAAAGTAGACATAGGCATGGCCTCCCGAGAGCGCCACAGAGACCAATAAATGCACCATAGTGACTTGCATGTTCAACATGAGATGGTCATTGGTTTTTATCAATTAAAAACTCCAGTCATGGATTTAACCTCAATATGGCCTTCAATGGGAAAAGCAAAGTAAATCCTAATTGATTGTGTGCTAGAGTGTCTTCAGAATATGGCCATTCTGACATGAATTGTAAAAGACATCAGATAAGACCCAAATAGTTTCCGGAGGTATCGACAACCGTCAGGGTAAGAGTGACAACAGGTCCACATGTCAAAATGGTGGAAATCTTAGCAAATGGCTTAATAGTTATTTATGACAATGGTGTTGTTATTTTTTAGGGTTTATAGAGGGATCTCACCTGTGACCTATGGCTTGACGACACACCTGTAATCTATGCTACCTTGGCCTATAGAGCTAGACGGATGGATAATGGTCCTCTGTAGCTCAGCTGGTAGAGCACGGCGCTTGTAACGCCAGGGTAGTGGGTTTGATCCCCGGGACCACCCATACACAAGAAAAAAATGTATGCACGCATGACTGTAAGTCGCTTTGGATAAAAGCGTCTGCTAAATGGCATATTATCTTATTATTATAATGAGGGTGGGATAGACATCCTGCGGCACAATCCCAAATGGACCACTAAACCCTGTCTACATGAAGAGATCTGAGAGGATGTGATTGGTATAAGCAAGATGACCAAACTTCAACCTAGGGAGGGGTCACCATAATGCAAAGCCGTTGTCGGCAGGATTCGAACCTGCGCGGGAAAATCCCAATGGATTTCTAGTCCATCGCCTTAACCACTCGGCCACGACAACTATAAAAAGAAAAACAAGAGGGGGGTTACAAGTGAAGGGCCCTGCAGGCATAGTCTTCAGCAAAAGATCATGTAATAACTAACAGATAATGTAGTAACTCATAATAATGTCATCACTTTATGTAATGCAATGTTCCCCACGTTCATTTTTATGAAGTATTGCTTCTTTTTAATTTTCTTAGATATTTGCCCAAGAGCAGAATGTTTCAATGAGAGAGTGTTTATGACTACTGGTTATTTCACTGTGTGTAGTTATTTTATCATCTTATTTTCACAACAAAGCAGCGTCACTCCTCTTTGAGAGGCGTTAAAAAACTGTCAGAAGTGGGATTTGAACCCACGCCTCCAGGAGAGACTGCGACCTTAACGCAGCGCCTTAGACCGCTCGGCCATCCTGACTACAGATGCACTTTTGGTATGGGGATAAAGGCTATCGGGTAAAAGTAGACATAGGCATGGCCTCCCGAGAGCGCCACAGAGACCAATAAATGCACCATAGTGACTTGCATGTTCAACATGAGATGGTCATTGGTTTTTATCAATTAAAAACTCCAGTCATGGATTTAACCTCAATATGGCCTTCAATGGGAAAAGCAAAGTAAATCCTAATTGATTGTGTGCTAGAGTGTCTTCAGAATATGGCCATTCTGACATGAATTGTAAAAGACATCAGATAAGACCCAAATAGTTTCCGGAGGTATCGACAACCGTCAGGGTAAGAGTGACAACAGGTCCACATGTCAAAATGGTGGAAATCTTAGCAAATGGCTTAATAGTTATTTATGACAATGGTGTTGTTATTTTTTAGGGTTTATAGAGGGATCTCACCTGTGACCTATGGCTTGACGACACACCTGTAATCTATGCTACCTTGGCCTATAGAGCTAGACGGATGGATAATGGTCCTCTGTAGCTCAGCTGGTAGAGCACGGCGCTTGTAACGCCAGGGTAGTGGGTTTGATCCCCGGGACCACCCATACACAAGAAAAAAATGTATGCACGCATGACTGTAAGTCGCTTTGGATAAAAGCGTCTGCTAAATGGCATATTTTCTTATTATTATAATGAGGGTGGGATAGACATCCTGCGGCACAATCCCAAATGGACCACTAAACCCTGTCTACATGAAGAGATCTGAGAGGATGTGATTGGTATAAGCAAGATGACCAAACTTCAACCTAGGGAGGGGTCACCATAATGCAAAGCCGATGTCGGCAGGATTCGAACCTGCGCAGGAAAATCCCAATGGATTTCTAGTCCATCGCCTTAACCACTCGGCCACGACAACTATAAAAAGAAGAACAAGAGGGGGTTTACAAGTGAAGGGCCCTGCAGGCATAGTCTTCAGCAAAAGATCATGTAATAACTAACAGATAATGTAGTAACTCATAATAATGTCATCACTTTATGTAATGCAATGTTCCCCACGTTCATTTTTATGAAGTATTGCTTCTTTTTAATTTTCTTAGATATTTGCCCAAGAGCAGAATGTTTCAATGAGAGAGTGTTTATGACTACTGGTTATTTCACTGTGTGTAGTTATTTTATCATCTTATTTTCACAACAAAGCAGCGTCACTCCTCTTTGAGAGGCGTTAAAAAATTGTCAGAAGTGGGATTTGAACCCACACCTCCAGGAGAGACTGCGACCTTAACGCAGCGCCTTAACGCAGCGCCTTAGACCGCTCGGCCATCCTGACTACAGATGCACTTTTGGTATGGGGATAAAGGCTATCGGGTAAAAGTAGACATAGGCATGGCCTCCCGAGAGCGCCACAGAGACCAATAAATGCACCATAGTGACTTGCATGTTCAACATGAGATGGTCATTGGTTTTTATCAATTAAAAACTCCAGTCATGGATTTAACCTCAATATGGCCTTCAATGGGAAAAGCAAAGTAAATCCTAATTGATTGTGTGCTAGAGTGTCTTCAGAATATGGCCATTCTGACATGAATTGTAAAAGACATCAGATAAGACCCAAATAGTTTCCGGAGGTATCGACAACCGTCAGGGTAAGAGTGACAACAGGTCCACATGTCAAAATGGTGGAAATCTTAGCAAATGGCTTAATAGTTATTTATGACAATGGTGTTGTTCTTTTTTAGGGTTTATAGAGGGATCTCACCTGTGACCTATGGCTTGACGACACACCTGTAATCTATGCTACCTTGGCCTATAGAGCTAGACGGATGGATAATGGTCCTCTGTAGCTCAGCTGGTAGAGCACGGCGCTTGTAACGCCAGGGTAGTGGGTTTGATCCCCGGGACCACCCATACACAAGAAAAAAATGTATGCACGCATGACTGTAAGTCGCTTTGGATAAAAGCGTCTGCTAAATGGCATATTATCTTATTATTATAATGAGGGTGGGATAGACATCCTGCGGCACAATCCCAAATGGACCACTAAACCCTGTCTACATGAAGAGATCTGAGAGGATGTGATTGGTATAAGCAAGATGACCAAACTTCAACCTAGGGAGGGGTCACCATAATGCAAAGCCGTTGTCGGCAGGATTCGAACCTGCGCGGGAAAATCCCAATGGATTTCTAGTCCATCGCCTTAACCACTCGGCCACGACAACTATACCAAGAAAAACAAGAGGGGGTTACAAGTGAAGGGCCCTGCAGGCATAGTCTTCAGCAAAAGATAATGTAATAACTAACAGATAATGTAGTAACTCATAATAATGTCATCACTTTATGTAATGCAATGTTCCCCACGTTCATTTTTATGAAGTATTGCTTCTTTTTAATTTTCTTAGATATTTGCCCAAGAGCAGAATGTTTCAATGAGAGAGTGTTTATGACTACTGGTTATTTCACTGTGTGTAGTTATTTTATCATCTTATTTTCACAACAAAGCAGCGTCACTCCTCTTTGAGAGGCGTTAAAAAATTGTCAGAAGTGGGATTTGAACCCACGCCTCCAGGAGAGACTGCGACCTTAACGCAGCGCCTTAGACCGCTCGGCCATCCTGACTACAGATGCACTTTTGGTATGGGGATAAAGGCTATCGGGTAAAAGTAGACATAGGCATGGCCTCCCGAGAGCGCCACAGAGACCAATAAATGCACCATAGTGACTTGCATGTTCAACATGAGATGGTCATTGGTTTTTATCAATTAAAAACTCCAGTCATGGATTTAACCTCAATATGGCCTTCAATGGGAAAAGCAAAGTAAATCCTAATTGATTGTGTGCTAGAGTGTCTTCAGAATATGGCCATTCTGACATGAATTGTAAAAGACATCAGATAAGACCCAAATAGTTTCCGGAGGTATCGACAACCGTCAGGGTAAGAGTGACAACAGGTCCACATGTCAAAATGGTGGAAATCTTAGCAAATGGCTTAATAGTTATTTATGACAATGGTGTTGTTATTTTTTAGGGTTTATAGAGGGATCTCACCTGTGACCTATGGCTTGACGACACACCTGTAATCTATGCTACCTTGGCCTATAGAGCTAGACGGATGGATAATGGTCCTCTGTAGCTCAGCTGGTTCCAAGGGGGGGTACGACCGGACGCAGTTATGTTTCCTCACTGACAAATTTAGTGTAATCTTTTTACAAAAATACCACATTATACAGAACAACAGATCTACAGGAACCAGAGATTTGCAGGGTACAAAGCTTATTCAAGTCACAACAGCACTTAAACTGTAATTCACTAAAACATATACAAATGTTTCAATATAACTGTCAAACACAAAGTAGCTTTAGCTCAGTAACCCATAACTACATTTATCAACCATGTCAACAAAAGTATTCAAACACATTATACAAATAACCCCAAATATATTATTAACAACGCACATATTCATTCACAATTAGCATAAATGGCAGCTACTCTCAGTACGAAGCTATATCGCTGCAACCAACCAGATTACAGTCACACACGCACCTAATAACTCTCTTCAACTTAACTCTAACTTACTCAAGATGTTACTAACACATACCTTAAACTCTCTTCACAGGTTAGCAAGTTGTCTACATTCAAATTAACTCGATTTCATATCAATAACGTACCTGAAAAAGGGAAGAAATAATCACGAACGTGACGCAGTTATGTTTCCTCACTGACAAATTTAGTGTAATGAGAAAAAGACCGCGATTTCCCAGGAAGTTGGGTGGAGACCAGAGCAATCGATCTCAGGCTCATAGATTAAGAGCATTTAGTAGATCACAGATGAACACTTTTACCCCTTAAATTAGGCACCACAAAAATAAAGTAGTCAATATAACATTTACACATTCCTCTTACAATATTAACCCCTTTGACTCTTGACGGATTTTAAACACATTTATGCATTTTATCAATCTCTATGAACTAGTACTGGATGCATTCCCTTTTTTAACCTTAGATATTTTAAGATCCTTACATACCATGAACTTACTAATACTTTTTTAGTGTATAACAGGCTATGAATATGTCCTTTAACCTGTCACACTCTCCCCGACAAAAATAAATGTTGTCCCAACATTACCAACATTATCTTCTTAAACAGTCTATAAGCACTGGACGTAGAAAATCCTCTTCTGTAAGCTAGTCCTTGAGCAGAGGTCAAAGTTCACAGTTCAAATAGAACCAAGAAATTATATTCACAGTCCATATCTGTTGACCAGCTGTATAAACAGTCCATAAGCAGTCTTTTTCTCATACTATTGTCAACAGTCCATCAGTTTTAATGATCTATATGCATAGTCTGCTAATTGTCTTGTGAAAGTCTGTGAAATCAGTCAGTAGTCCATGGTCAAACATGTCAACTCTGTCTGTGGCCTCAAGTTTGCTGAAGTCCATACATGTAGGGTGGCTGAAGGTAATACTCCCTGTAGTGATGGCAGCCATGGAACCAGTCCTGGTGCAGGGTAGACAGGAACAACTGTGGCTGTGGCTGGATACTGTAGC
>NW_025537710.1:2500-28857 GCF_020615455.1 Coregonus clupeaformis | reverse complement strand
GGAAAAAGTATTTGATCCCCTGCTTATTTTGTATGTTTGCCCACTGACAAAGACATGATCAGTCTATAATTTTAATGGTAGGTTTATTTGATCAGTGAGAGACAGAATAACAACAAAATAATCAAGAAGAACGCATGTCAAAAATGTTTTAAATTGATTTGCATTTTAATGAGGGAAATAAGTATTTGACCCCCTCTCAATCAGAAAGATTTCTGGCTCCCAGGTGTCTTTTATACAGGTAACGAGTTGAGATTAGGAGCACACTCTTAAAGGGAGTGCTCCTAATCTCAGTTTGTTACCTGTATAAAAGACACCTATCCAAAGAAGCAATCAATCAATCAGATTCCAAACTCTCCACCATGGCCAAGACCAAAGAGCTCTCCAAGGATGTCAGGGACAAGATTGTAGACCTACACAAGGCTGGAATGGGCTACAAGACCATCGCCAAGCAGCTTGGTGAGAAGGTGACAACAGTTGGTGCGATTATTCGCAAATGGAAGAAACACAAAAGACCTGTCAATCTCCCTCGGCCTGCGGCTCCATGCAAGATCTCACCTCGTGGAGTTGCAATGATCATGAGAACGGTGAGGAATCAGCCCAGAACTACACGGGAGGATCTTGTCAATAATCTCAAGGCAGCTGGGACCATAGACACCAAGAAAACAATTGGTAACACACTACGCCGTTTAAGGACTGAAATCCTGCAGCGCTCGCAAGGTCCCCCTGCTCAAGAAAGCACATATACATGCCCGTCGGAAGTTTGCCAATGAACATCTGAATGATTCAGAGGAGAACTGGGTGAAAGTGTTGTGGTCAGATGAGACCAAAATTGAGCTCTTTGGCATCAACTCAACTCGCTGTATTTGGAGGAGGAGGAATGCTGCCTATGACCCCAAGAACACCATCCCCACTGTCAAACATGGAGGTGGAAACATTACGCTTTGGGGGTGTTTTTCTGCTAAGGGGACAAGACAACTTCACCACATCAAAGGGACGATGGATGGGGCCATGTACCGTCAAATCTTGGGTGAGAACCTCCTTCCCTCAGCCAGGGCATTGAAAATGGGTCGTGGATGGGTATTCCAGCATGACAATGACCCAAAACACATGGCCAAGGCAACAAAGGAGTGGGTCAAGAAGAAGCACATTAAGGTCCTGGAGTGGCCTAGCCAGTCTCCAGACCTTAATCCCATAGAAAATCTGTGGAGGGAGCTGAAGGTTCGAGTTGCCAAACGTCAGCCTCAAAACCTTAATGACTTGGAGAAGATCTGCAAAGAGGAGTGGGACAAAATCCCTCCTGAAATGTGTGCAAACCTGGTGGCCAACTACAAGAAACGTCTGACCTCTGTGATTGCCAACAAGGGTTTTGCCACCAAGTACTAAGTCATGTTTTGCAGAGGGGTCAAATACTTATTTCCCTCATTAAAATGCAAATCAATGTATAAAATTTTTGACATGTGTTTTTCTGGATTTTTTTGTTGTTATTCTGTCGCTCACTGTTCAAATAAAAATACCATTAAAATTATAGACTGATCATTTCTTTGCCAGTGGGCAAACGTACAAAATCAGCAGGGGATCAAATACTTTTTTCCCTCACTGTATATATATGTTTTGGTACCTGTTGGATATCGGGGGCTTCCTGTGATGTGCTCCTGAATGTATGTTATTGCTGTAGGAGTGAGTTAGCTAGCATGCTCTAAATGTAATGGTCGCATTAGCTCCCTGCTAATACACATTTGTTGTTACAGATTTATTTATCTACAGCCATCATCAACAACCTATCTAATATCAGGTACTTACACATGTTGTATTTTGTCATATGTTTGTCATTGTTGTCATTGTTTATTGCAAAGCCCAGTCTGATAATTCTACGCAAGAGAGTTAACGATCACATCTGTTACACGGAGAGTAAACATGAAAATACTTTGGATATGAAAATAAAATGATAATATAATGCACTCAGTCTACTATAGAGATAAAACATTAGTTTGGTTTCGACTGATTCTGTTGTTTTTCTCCTGGAACACAGTGAGCCACCTCACCAGCCAGAGAGAGATAGAGAGAGAGAGGGGGGGGGGGGGGGGGGGGGGGGGGGGGGGAGAGAGAGAGAGAGAGAGAGAGAGAGAGAGAGAGAGAGAGAGAGAGAGAGAGAGAGAGAGAGAGAGAGAGAGAGAGAGAGAGAGAGAGAGAGAGACCGAGAGAGAGAGAGCGAGAGAGAGAGAGCGAGAGAGAGAGAGTAGGATGGGGTAGAATCTTATCACTGACATCCTCTTAATTACCCAATCTGGAGGAGATAAACAATCATTTCCTCCACTGCCGCAGATTAAAAATGTTGAGTGGTTAACAAGCTCAGAAACACTGAGCTGTCCACACACACAGCCAGAGAGACGAGACCTATTGTCTTATCCAGGATTCCACTCCAGCCCGTGGCACTTGTGTGAAGTGAAATCAGTGAGATTGTGTGGGTGTGATGAGGATGGGTGAGGGGGTGAGAAGAGGGGTGAGGTAGGGCAGGGTCCAGTACTGTGAGACACAGAGACCCCCTCTGTCCCCCTCTCCGTCCCCTCTCTCTATAATCCCTGGCTGCTGAAGACCTCCAGACGCCCTCCTCTCATAATGACACGGCTCTCAAACCCAATTGCTGTGGCTCAGACCCAAGGCAGTGCATTAAACCCCTTAGAGTCTGATTGCTTCTCCAGAGTCAAGTGGCTGTGTCCTCCTGTCATTCCCTGGCCGCCACACCACCATTACTACCACCATCGCTGCTGCTACTGCTGGGGAGATCCACTAATGTCCAGTTGACCCAGGCTGCATCCCAAATGGCACCCTATTTCCTACATAGTGCACTACTTTTGACCAAAGCCCTATGGCCCTGGTCATGGGTAGTGTACTGTATAGATAATAGGGTGCTATTTGGGATGCAGCCCCACTCCCCTATTCACACTGACCCAACAACACACAGCCAGACTTAAATGGAGAGGACATCCACTGTGACATCTGTTTTGTTTTCATCATTGTTTTTATGACAAACATCAAAGTAAGCCCACTATTACCCTTATCAAAAAGTTTGGAACAACATGTTTGTTAGTCATTTATTAGGAATCTTCCAAATACATATATTACAGTAATAGTTTATTGACAAATTCAGAGTGCTACCCATTGATCATTTCCCCAAAATGTGTTACTTGTGAGTGTACTCTTTCCTCAAATCATAATATGCCTCCAGGCAACCGTAGCGAAGCGGAACCAGCAGGAGAGTGCTGTAAGGGCTGTTTTTACAGTAATGGTTTTGAGTGCAGGGCAAATGGGAACTTCCAACTCCACTGCTAACTCACAGTCACAGTCAGGGTGCTTGTGTTGTACGTGTGTATAAAACAGAATGTTGGTTTGTCAGCGTGAGTTTGTGTGTGTCTGTTTTGTGCATGTGTGCCTATGTGTGTGTGTATGCGTACGCTTGCGTGTGCGTGTGTGTGCATACGCTTGTATGTGTATGTGTGTGTCTAAGATGGAGCGCTGTGCCAGAGTTTGGGCGGAGGGTGAATAAGTACAGTGCTTACAGTGTAATCATGGCTCCTGTCAGGGCAGCTGCAGCGCTGCAGCACACAGGACCCTGCAGACTGAGATCTATGGTGATGAACGGCAGGCGCTGAGGAGCCCACTACACCTGGATATTTATTAACACTGGCCTGACAGTAATGAGGCCTGAACAGGTGGGCTGGGACACAGAGTACGTACCGTCCACCAGGAGGCGGTGGAAGAGACGGCGGTGCAGGGTGGGAGAGGTTCAGATCACCCTGCAAGTATACAGCGCACCACAGAGACCTAAGGCTCTACTCCCACTCATCACCACACTGCCTTATATTTACAGGAGTAAAAATAACAAGCAATATTAATAGCAGAATAGGTTTTCCCTTTGCATGTAATACTGTATGAGGCCATGTGAAATTACAGCAGTTTTTCAAAAATGTAAAGACTTAATAATGTCTGTAAAGACTTGATTCCATGTAGTATTACTTCAGCATTATCAGTGGCATACATTAGTGAGTATTGAGATGGGAGAAGGACTCTGCAGCACAGCAATACTGGTAACAACAGCACTGCCACGGCTTAGGTCAAAGATCAAAGGTCATTCTCAGACTCTAGTCAGGAGTTCCTCTGGAAAACAGACACCTCTAAACTTTCCATCTCTTTTTGAATTTGAATGAGTATAATTTGAACGTTTTGCAATAATCCTGAACACTTTACAGCAGGGAAACAAATGGAGAAGCAAAAAAGCATCCAAAATATTAAAAGCCTCCTGAATTCAAATACCAAAGCCACCCTCAAGTAACACTTGTTCACAATGCAAACTTCAACATAAAAAACTATTTCCAAAGAGATAGATGGAGAATAGGGCTAGTTCTCAGCCCACGCAGTGTAGTCTACAGGAGTTAGAGCTGAGAGGCCTGGTCTCTGCAGAGATAGACTGGGTAGAGACTGGGAGCGCTCTGCTCTACTCTGCCTGCCTTATTAAGACCCATAGTGAGGTTGATAAGCCCTGTCACCTGACGCTGAACAGATGCACAGAACAAAGGGAAGGAGGAGGCCTCCGCCGGCCCAAGGTGCATCTGCGGGGAGGAGAGCCCCGCTGCCACTACAGCGCTCTCTGAGCTGATGCTAGGCGATTGGCGCTCCCTCTCAACTATGGTGTGCAGAGCCTAATGGATGGGGAAAAGGTAGAGGTGGAGTGTGACTCCGTCCGACATCTTGTGTCAAAACCAGCTCAGTGATGTTTCACCGTCGGATGTGAGTGACATGATTGGGGAAGCCTGGTGTCTCACAATGCCCATCCTAAATGGCACATTGTGAAATTCATTTAACAAATGTGAGTCAGCCGCACTCATCATCTAGTCCGGTAATATCGAATGGAGGTGGTTAAGTGTGATCTAAGCACAGGGGTTTGACATCATTGTGAGGGTTTCAGATGAACCTTTGATCTTGTGCCACTTTTTGTTTCTCATCCTTTCTCATCCTTTCTCACTCTTCCTCCCTCTCTCTCACTCTTCCTCCCTCTCTCTCACTCTTCCTCCCTCTCTCTCACTCTTCCTCCCTCTCTCTCACTCTTTCTCCCTCTCTCTCACTCTTCCTCCCTCCCTCTCTCTCACTCTTCCTCCCTTTCGCTACATTTGGAAACATGATGACAAATACATAACACCTTTCACATATATTTAAAACAACTTTCCTCTCATTTGCACTATACAACTGTCGCTGTTTCTCTCCCTATCCATGCTCTGTCTGTCTCTCTGTGTCTCTCTGTGTCTCTATCTATGTGTCTATCTATGTCTCTATCTGTCTCTCTGTCTGTCTGTCTCTCTGTCTGTCTGTCTCTCTGTCTGTCTGTCTCTCTGTCTGTCTGTCTCTCTGTCTGTCTGTCTGTCTCTCTGTCTGTCTGTCTGTCTCTCTGTTTCTCTGTCTCTCTGTTTCTCTGTCTCTCTGTTTTTCTCTCTGTCTCTGTCTCTGTCTCTCTCTCTCTCTCTCTCTCTCTCTCTCTCTCTCTCTCTCTCTCTCTCTCTCTCTCTCTCTCTCTCTCTCTCTCTCTCTCTCTCTCTCTCTCTCTCTCTCTCTCTCTCTCTCTCTCTCTCTCTCTCTCTCTCTCTCTCTCTCTCTCTCTCTCTCTCTCTCTCTCTCTCTCTCTCTCTCTCTCTCTCTCTCTCTCTCTCTCTCTCTCTCTCTCTCTCTCTCTCTCTCTCTCTTTCTCTCATTCTGTGTCTCCCTCACAGAGACATGGTGTGAGGGTGTGGCAGGGCATTACAGTTTTTCTCCATTGGTTTGGCTCATTTCTTGAAACAGAAATTACATTCTCAAAACTCTAAGATCATTTGGCAAAACAGTCTTACAGTTCAGCACAACACTATAGCTCACTTGCAAAAGCTCATATCTCTCCTAAAACTGTTCACTCATGCTTCAAAACTAAATTCCTTTCCCATATAAGGAGTCAGTGCCACGAAAATGGCAAAGATCCTTCTCAATTGCTTTGGCTCATTTCTTGAAACAGACCGGACGTTCTCAACACTCTTGGTGCTTTAGCCAAAATAACGTGGATGGTTCGGCACAACACCATGGTTCACCTGCAAAAGCTCATACCTCTCCCAAAACAGTTCACGCATGTGTCAAAACTAAATTTCCTTCTCATTTAAACAGTCAGTGCCCCCAAAATGCTTCGTCCCTTTGGCATTGTGTAAGCACTGCAAGTCAAAATGTTTAGATGTTTTGTCACTATGGCAGAGGACCATTGAAATATCCCTCATGTCCACCTTTCAGTCTTAGCCCAGTCCTTCATTGACAATGGTTACTGTACTGTTTTTTGTCTAGCTAACAGAATACAATTGTGTATAAAACTGAAAAAAATAAATAGGATTTTAGGGTAAGAGTAGCCTCCAAGGTTTGACATCACACATTGCACTCATACTGCCAAGGAAATTGTAACCATTATCATTCACACACATAAAGTAACTTCCATACATCAGAGTAAAAGAAAATGTATACAGCATAATATACTGTAATATAAACACACAAACAAAAAACAATGAAAATTATATGCAGCCTACAGTGCTGTAAATAAAGCTGGAGTTTCACAACTAACAGTTCTTCACTGGTCGCTGTCCTCACCCTCCTGGCCATCCACACGCTGCTGTCTGTCTGGCCACAGATTCTCGTCCACATCACAGCGTATATTCTCCCTTGCGATGCAACGAGGGAAGAAACGGCGTGCATGTCGCAACCATCCCCTACACTGATCTCCTGTAATATCCTCACACGCAGCGTCCATTGCATGGAGCAGGGACCTCTGATCTTGAGCCCGATGCTCATACACTCTCCACCTCCAAGCGGAGAAATACTCCTCAATAGGATTGAGGAAAGGAGAGTAAGGTGGTAGGAACACCATGACCATCCTTGGATGAGTAGTGAACCAGGCCCTGATGAGCGGGCCACGGTGGAAATTCACATTGTCCCATACAATGACATATTGTGGTAGGTGAGGCCCTACGAGACCGCTCTCATTTTCAGGATCAAATCAACATGAAGGCGGTCCAAGAAGATGAGGAGCTTCTGTGTATTGTATGGGCCAAGACTGGGGATGTGAGTGGCCACACCATTCTCCGATATGGCAGCACACATAGTTATATTGCCCCCTCGCTGGCCTGGGACATCCACCATGGCCCGGTGGCCACAATATTACGGCCACGTCTTCGGCCCTTGGCCAGGTTGAAGCCAGCTTCATCCACAAACACGAGGATGTGATGGGTCTCGTTTCCTTCCAATGCCATTATTCTCTACAATAGCGTAAAAAAAGAAAACATCAAATCAGTCATACAGAAGAGTCATACACTACAGTTACAGACAATTACATAGGAATGTTCTATGTTCTCCACAAGTTCAATATACTACTGGCCACTACTCCAGTGGTTCCAAACCTGGGGTACATGTACCCCTATGCAGAGGTACTACAGGGGGTATTTGACAGAAAGGGGAGGGGGGAAATCATCAATGACTAGACTTACTGAAATGTTACAGTAAAACCCACAGTATTAGATAGATTTACATGGGAGGCACTAATTGCAGCTCTTTGACCCCTTTTCTTATTGTATGTTATATTCTTCAAAATAAGGATTATAATGATAATTGCATCATACAGTAAGCTGCAGTTTTTAGGCGAAATGTTGAAGTCAGATAAATCAAATACTTCCATACCTGGATTACCTGGATACACAAATCAGGTAAAGTGGGTACTGAAGCCAAAAAAGTTTGGGAACCACTGCTTAATTGTAAAAATGTTATAATGATGGACAACCAGTAACTGACTTACATGTACATACTGGTACCGCAGCTCTTTCACTCTATCAGAGTTCCTCTCAAATGGTACCCTGTAAATTTGCTTCATTGTCATCTGATGCTTCTTCAATATCCGGTCTATTGTGGAGATGCTTATAGAGTTGACATTTTGGAATATGGCATTGTCTTGTAGGATTGCAGCGCGGATCTGTCTCAATGTGATGGCATTATTTGCCATCACCATGTTACAGATCTCTTGTTCTTGTTGTTCATTGAGAAGTTTTCCTCTGCCACCTGTGCAAGGTTGTCGTCCAATCCTAGATATAGAAGTCAAAGGACAACACTCCATTCGTAATGTATACCTTATGTATTCCTTACAGAATGAGTTACCTATGTAATTGTATTGTTGTTTTACTTACAGTAACTTTACCACAATTCTAATGCATCACTGCACAGTGACTGGAATACTACTGTAAACTGTATCATCAATACTGTAGAAAATAAACTATTCCATAGTTTATTTTCTCCAATGTTTTTCTTGTCATTTTTAGTATCATAACATCCCATTGAGGTAAGATATTACTGTAGGCCTATCACACACACACACTAAATGAATAGGTAAATATGTAAATAAATATATTTCTTGCTCTATGCACAGTGTCCTGTCCTATACAACATATAATTCCATCATTGACTGACTACATACCTGTTTTCCCTGCGAAAGGTTTGGATGATGGAGGAGACTGTTGAGCGAGGCACATTAGGCTGCACTCGGCGACCTGCCTCCGCCATTGTGAGGCCATGGTTGATGACATGGTCTATAATTGTGGCCCGAATTTCATCCGGGACAGCATGGTGTCTTCGTGCTCCTCGGCCTCTTCCCCCTATTCCACCACCACGCACCCTTACTCCTCCTCCTCCTCTTCTTCTTCTTCCTCTTCCTCGAGCAGGCAGTTGCCCTTGTTCATTTACTTGGCCAGGTGCCTCCATGTTCAGAAATTGTACTGGTCCTGCATGGTCAAGCTCTTTACATACATGTTTGGCAGCATTCACAGTCATGGACAGCACCTGTCAGGTAACTAAACATACTGTTTGATTGGTCATCTGAGATGTGTGAAACTCCTCCTTCGTTAGTCAAGTTCTAGTTTCACCTGACTGTCAATTGCTGTAATAAATTTATCAAATGTTCCAAGGGATTCATATATGGTATTCATGGTATTATGTTCTTGACTAATTTTGACAATTGAACAGACTATTGTGCATGTGATGACTTATACAATGAAATGACGCTGACACGTTTTGGAGCGAACAACCATTAGACTGAGAATCAACAATCAGTTTAGATCAACAAGATCTATTCACTTGGAAATTGTGCTAAATGTAGGCTACCTGTACTTAATCATTTGCAAAGATGTACTGAGACATTGAGACATGTACTTAGACATTTGCAATTTGATGAAATGAATGAGAAATTCAATTCTGTTGTGAACAGTTGCCAAGTGGTTTGGAGGTTTGTCCATGTAGTTTTGAGAATGTAATTTCTGTTTCAAGAAATGAGCCAAACCAATGGAGAAAAACTGTAAGACACTGGGCTGACTCACCTGTCTGCCTGTATGGGAGTTAGATCACCTCTGTAAGCTTCCTGCAGAGGCCCAATTCCCATGGAAGGCCCGACTCATTCCCTATCCAGCCCTATTCATCCAGCCCTTCATAATGTGTGACCTTAGGCCGATCAGAACAGGCCCATGCGTTTCAAAAACAGACATGATGCAATCAGCACAGAGAAAAAGTTTAAAGTGAGTGAGTTTGAACTTTAGATAGACTATTCCAATTTACTGGCTATGAGCACATCCACTGAGCACAATAAATATATTTTTAGACAGGTCTAATTCCAACATTTGGGGGAAACTGTAGCTTTTTGTTAATCTGTGGAGATGTGTATCTCATTCATGCAATTTAAGCTCGCCCTGAAAAAGAACATTCATCAAGGAATATCTATCATCCAGGCCCAATGAACTGAAACACAATCCAGAATGCTGGATACAATTGGAAATGCCGAAGCGTTCATTCAGTGTACATGGATTAAAATGATTATGTTCAACATGCCATGGCACGCATGTCCTGCTTCACACACCAGTAAAATGTATTTATTTTGTGGTAAGGGTTCCATTTCTAGCCTTCCAGTCAAACCTGTCACAGGCACAGACAATAACCCTTTATTCATCTATCTCCTACATAGGGCCTACACAGTAACACAATGAGGGCAGATCTCCAATCTGAAGAGAACAGCAGCTCCCTTTAACAGAGCCTGTGTCTGGGCCTAATCTGGTCAACTCTGGTAAATGCTTCTCAACACTCCAGATGGGGGGAATTAGCTGCCTCAGACAGAGCAGAAAGGCCTTAAACCCGAGGATACCTCTGAGATTAATTAGCTTTAAACCTGAGATATTATTATAGAATTCTATATTACAACAGGCATTACCATGTGTCCGACTCCCTCCCTCAGACACAGGGGCGGACTTGGACAAAAATTCAGCCCTGGTATTTTAGCCACACCAGCCCACATGTCTTTCTGTATTTCACTCCTAAGTGTTAATTGCTATTACATATAGAGCCAACATATTAAGGAACTGGCAGTACATCTGTGTCTCTCTGTTTTCTTCATACCTCCACTGCACTCACCCCTGAGCTGTCTTTGCTAAGCCTCCTTTCCCACAACACTGGTACCAGAATACCAGGGGACCACACTGCCTGTGCTGGGACAGCAACATCCTACTTGTGAATGAATAAACACGTATTAGATAAAGAAGAAAGATGACTGAATAAATGCCTAATAGATGATCATATTATATTACAAATATACTGTAAGTGCCTGGCTTTCATACATATCCGCCTCTATCCTATAGAGCCAAAATATAAAAACTGGCAGTACATTTGTCAGTGTCTCTCTCTCTCTCTCTCTCTCTCTCTCTCTCTCTCTCTCTCTCTCTCTATCTCTCTATCTCTCTCTCTCTCTCACTCTCACTCTTCCTTCTCCCTACCTCCACTGCACTTGACTGCTGCAGCAGCTGAGCTGTCTGTGCTACTAAACCTAGCATCACTGGGACCAGAAGATCAGGGGACCATACACTGACCTTTAGCAGAGGATTATTTAGCAATTATTATCCATTATTTTAGTGTTCCATTGTAATACATGACTTGTATTTAATAAAAGGAGTAGCACTGTATTTAATGTCTTATAGATGGCTGTTGGCTTATGTGTTATAAAAGCCAAACAAACAACTTTTTAGGCTATTGCAAGTTAGTGCCTGTCGTATGCGTTCCCCCGAATCCCCCCTTCACTAATTAGGCCTAAGTGTTAATTAGGTTACTATTTCATACAATATACAGCCAAAATATGAACAGGCAGCAGTAGGCTAAATCTGTGTCAGTGTGTGTATCTTTCTCTGTTTTCTCCCTACCTCGACTGTACTGTCTTCTGCAGCAGCAGCTGATCTGTCGGTGCTAAGCATAGAATAATTTCTCAGCACACTTCTTGGTAAGGGGGGACAGCCGTTGCCCACTGATCAGGCAAATGCTCAAAAATATTATTATGACAACAGGGAAATTGCGCAAAAATATTTTACAGAATCTTAACAGGACCATGGGCCACCGGCCGTGTCCATTATACATTTTTTGGGACCAGCCCACCCAACAAAAAGATGGTTCAGCCCATCTGGCATTTGCCAGAGTTGCCAGATGGCCAATCCACCCATGCTCAGACAGTTCTGTGGCATAGACCAGGCGGGTTGCAGGGTGGAGAGCAGAGGAGAGGTGCTTAACGGGCCCTACTGTGTTCCATAATGCATGTTGGCCTCATCCCCACTCTGACAGCACTTAAAGAACGTACAGCGATTTGAGTGACAAAGATCTCATCTATTTTTCAGCTGCGACTCACAGCTCCTGCAGGAGAAGAGCTGGGGTGGTGGGAGGGGAGGGTGGAGGTGGTGGGTGGAGGGTTGGAGGGAGTGACAATTAGAAATGTGTTGTTGGACAACAGCCTTGGACTCACTCACAAATTAGCTCAACCCTGCGCTTGCAGCACGAGCAGAGGAGTCTCTGTGTGTGAGCTGGAGTTTTAATGAGTTCTGTTCACACAGTCTCTCCATGGCCCCCGCTCGCTGGAGGTTGCCTGTTTTACTCTGCCTTACAAATCTATGTGTCAGAGTGTATGTGTAGGATAAACCTTCCAATTTAAAGAACAATTTGGAATACCTACCCAGAAATGATCCAAACCTTTTGGAGGGAAGAAATAGACAATCTCCAGCCAGCATGAAATGTATATCAAATCCTTTACTGAAAATGACCTGCAGGAAACACACTGCTCAGAAGCTGCATCTCTCTCCCTGTCTCTGTGTCTGAGAGCTTAGATCCTGAGTCCACCGATCACACTGTATGGTTCTCTGGAGATGAATTTCATTTGATGTGATTTAAAGATGCATTATTTAATATACTTTCAAGCACTTTCAACATCCGGCTAACATGTACAATATAAGCCTGGCATGTTATAGAATTGTATTGAGCAACTGTCAAATGAATTTGCCTAATGCAGAGTCAAAGTGCACTCTGTCAGTAGTAATTGCCCACTTGCAAGCTGTTTGTCAGTCTCTCTTTGTTGCGTCACACAGAGTGGGATCTCAGCTTTAAATTAATGCTTTGCATGCCATTTGCCCATGTAATATTTTTTGACAGTGCCGCTCAGCATGTTATGCTTCACTCTAAAAAAGTCATCCAGCTAGACAAGCCATTAATGCAGCATTAATGCAAACTTTTAAGCCCCATCAAACAGGCCCTCTCTCCAATATTGGCCTCTATTTTGGAGGGGTGATTCCTGGTGCTCACTAAGACACACTATCCAGACTAGAGAGGCTAGAGAGGCTCAGCACAGCCAGCAGCATATGGTGAGAGGCGTGTCAGCGGCCTGGCCGTCCAGGATATTTGCTCTCTCCTCTCTCATAGACGCCAGCAGTATTGATTTCTATAGGGCTTTTAATTTAAGGCACTTTCACTTAAGGCTGGGGCAGGTCTGTGAATGGGCTGGCTGCATATTCAGCCGTTAATGCTATCAGGTCCAATTAAAAATGCATGAGGCCTCGGATGTGCAGATAGGGCCCTCTAACAGGCCTGTATTACTCATTAGATAATAAGGATTGATAAAAGTTACAGGGCACAACGCTAAAAATGCTTCTATCGATTAGCCAGCACCTCAATAATGAAAGCGTGGGCCCGCGGGACGAAAGCCATGGATCATTTTGACAAAGGGCCCTCAGATCATGGATGAGACAGAGTGGGGACAATTAATCCCTCCGAGCCTCCGACTTGCAAATAAAGTAGTTGCAGCTCATTACTGGCTGACCTTGCTAAACAGTCTTGAGAGCACAGGTGACCTTCCACCACTTGATACGTTTACCTTGGCCATGCGCCGCTAGGAAAAACTGCTGTTTTCAGCTTTGGGGGGTGGGGTGGGCTAGGATGGGGGTGGGGGTGAAGGCCTTGGGAGAGAAAGGGGGGTAACCTTGTCTGACTGACAGTTACAACCAACTACACAGAAGGCCTGCATGACACCAGGGCACATATTATTGTCACGGTTCAGACAGACGACAAGAGGACCACAATTGCGTCACACCAGAAAGTTTATTAAAA
Organism: Coregonus clupeaformis; assembly: GCF_020615455.1. NCBI lineage: Eukaryota > Metazoa > Chordata > Actinopteri > Salmoniformes > Salmonidae > Coregonus > Coregonus clupeaformis. The sequence goes on along the minus strand of NW_025537710.1, from coordinate 15,363 downwards.
CTTAAGGGAAAAGGGAAGTAGGGAGTGAGTGAAGGCTCCAGGGGTTATCCCGTCCAATGTGCTGGGTCTGTGCCCCCCCCCCAGTGGCAGCGATGCGTCCGATGACGCCGGTGGTTGGTGGTCCAGAAGTCCTGGGGGGAGGAAACACAGACACAACGGGGCGGATGAAACAAGGCAGAAGTACAGTTCAAGGGAAATCCAAATACGTTGTAGCAAGGCAGAAGGCTGGTCAGAGTTACCGGGGGTCGAAGAGTAGTCAGGAGTCGTAATGGCAGAGAGCAGGTCTGGTTTTCCTGGGGCAGAAGAGTATCCAAGAATCAGGCAGGTCCGGGGTCACAAAACAAGGGTGAGCCAGAAGCGCGAGCACACAGGTTCCGGGTGTGAGCTTTGCAGACGATCTGACAAAGGAGAGCTGAAAGACGGGACTTTAAATACTGGGAGAGGTTAGTGGGTAATGCAGCGCAGCTGGCAGAGTAATTAGAGCCGAGCAGAGCAGGGACAGGTGGAGCTCGTTAGGCTGAGTAGAGAGAGAGAGATGAGCAGAGTGGAAGATAGTGGAAACACATTAAGGTGGTAACCCGGTGGAGTGAGAGGGCTCATGACAGAACCCCCCCAAGGGACGGCCCCAGAAGTCCCAAGAGCAACACCACGCCGGGCGGGAGGAGGGGAGCCGGAGGAGGGCTAGAACTCCTCCGAACGGTCCGAGCGAACGCCCTCATCCTCGGAGGAAGCCGGAGGGCCGTGGTCGGGAGATGGGACAGGTCCCGAGACAGGATCAGGCACAGGACAGGAAGCCGAGCGGGCAGGACGGTTAGGGATCCCTCTGGGGCGGCCCCCTACGGATTGCAGGTTGATCAGGATGCCGTTGGTGGAAGGCGGTGATGAGAGTCCTATCCACAATCCGACTAGCTGGCACCCAGGTCCTTTCCTCAGGTCCATAGCCCTCCCAGTCAATGAGGTACTGGAGACCCCTACCCCTCCGTCTGGACCGAAGCAGGCGGCGGACGGTGTAAACCAGACCACCATCGACGAGCCGTGGAGGAGGAGGACAAGGCGCAGCAGGGACCAGCGGACTCTCATGAATGGGCTTAATCTTAGACACATGGAAAGTGGGGTGCACCCTCATGGAATTAGGCAGTTGGAGCCGGACAGCAGTTGGGCTAATCACTCTTATGATAGGGAATGGGCCAATGAACCGAGGTGCCAACTTCTGCGACTCCACCCTGAGTGGCAGGTTCCTTGACGACAACCACACCCTTTGACCAACATGGTAGGTGGGAGCAGGGATTCTCCGACGGTTGGCCCCGGTAGTGTAGCTGGCAACGGATCTGAGAAGTGTGGCTCGGGCCTGTGACCAGGTGCGGCGACATCGACGGGCAAACGCAAGTGCAGATGGGCAAGTAACCTCCCCTTCCTGACTGGCAAATAGAGGAGGCTGGTATCCATAAACACATTGGAAAGGGGACATACCGATGGCAGAGCAGGTCAGAGAATTGTGTGCGTACTCCACCCATGTCAATTGCTGCGACCAGGAGTGGGGGTTGCGTGAAGTCATGCATCGCAGTGCCTTCTCGAGCTCCTGATTTGCCCGCTCTGACTGCCCATTGGATTGGGGATGGAATCCGGAAGTCAGACTGACTGTGGCTCCCAGCAGGTGACAGAACTCCTTCCAAAAAGCGGAGGAGAATTGTGGACCACGGTCAGAAACTACATCCCTTGGCAGTCCGTGGATCCGGAAGACGTGTTCCAGGACCACCTGGGCGGTCTCCTTGGCGGTTGGGAGCTTGGGGAGGGGAATGAAGTGTGCCATCTTGCTGAATCGGTCAACTATGGTGAGAATGACGGTCTTGCCCCTTGAAGGGGGGCAGCCCCGTGACAAAGTCAAGGGCGATGTGAGACCAGGGACGTCTGGGCACAGGCAGGGGCTGCAGCAATCCGGCTGGGGGCTGGCAGGACGACTTGTGTTGGTTGCAGATGGGGCAGGCTTGGACGAATTCCCGTACATCCTTTCTCAGAGCGGGCCACCAGAACCTCTGGGCGAGCAGGTTGTAAGTGCGGGTGGAGCCAGGGTGACAAGCTAGGCGGGAGTCATGTCCCCACTGAACGACCTGGGACCTTAGGTTTTCGGGGACAAAAAGGCGGTCAGCTGGGCAAGTGCTGGGACCGGGCTGGTTACGGAGAGCTTCCAGCACCTGTTCCTCAACAGCCCAGGTCAGAGCTGCTACGATGCAGGGACTTGGCAGAATCGACACAGGATCCTTGGAGGGGTTGTCATCCTTCTGGAATTGACGGGAGAGGGCGTCTGGCTTGGTGTTGCGTGATCCAGGCCGGTATGACAGAGTGAAATTAAACCTGGTGAAGAACAGGGCCCAGCGGGACTGCCTGGAGTTCAACCGTTTGGCCGTGCGGATGTACTCCAAGTTCTTATGATCGGTCCAAACGAGAAATGGAATGGTGGACCCCTCCAGCCAGTGACGCCACTCCTCCAAGGCAAGCTTCACAGCCAGCAGCTCTCGGTTCCCTATGTCGTAATTGCACTCAGAGGGGGACAACCGACGTGAGAAAAAGGCACAGGGATGGAGCTTCCTATCCTCCGCAGCCCACTGAGAAATCACAGCACCAACTCCCACATCCGAGGCGTCCACCTCCACAATGAATTGCCGGTCCACGTCAGGCATCTGGAGGATGGGAGCGGAGGTGAACCTTACCTTGAGGGTACTGAAGGCCTTGTCGGCTGCTGGGGTCCAGGTGAAGGGTTGCTTGGTGCTGGTTAGAGCAGTGAGAGGGGCAGCAACGGTACTGTAGTTCCGGATAAACTTTCTATAGAAGTTAGCAAACCCCAGAAACTGTTGCAGCTTCTTTCTGTTCTCCGGAACTGGCCATGACGTGACTGCTGATACTTTGGCAGGATCCATTTGGATACTTCCCTCTGCCACTATGTACCCCAGGAAGGCCACTGTCTTGACGTGAAACTCACATTTCTCTGCCTTGGCGTAGAGGGAATTCTCCAGAAGACGATGAAGGACTTGCTGGACATGGCGGGTGTGTTCAGACAGGTTTCTGGAGTAGATTAAGATGTCATCCAGGTAAACGAAGACAAACTTGTTTAACATGTCCCGCAGTACATCATTCACTAGAGCCTGGAACACAGCAGGAGCATTGGTGAGGCCAAAAGGCATAACCAGATACTCGTAGTGGCCTGTTGGTGTATTGAATGCGGTCTTCCATTCATCTCCCTCCCGGATCCGCACTAGGTGGTAAGCGTTTCTGAGATCCAACTTGGTAAAAACAGTGGCTCCCTGGAGCAACTCAAAAGCAGAGGTGAGCAGAGGGAGAGGGTAACGGTTTTTCACTGTGATGTCGTTGAGTCCCCTGTAGTCGATGCAGGGGCGAAGAGATCCGTCCCTCTTCCCCACAAAGAAGAAGCCAGCACCAGCCGGAGATGAAGATGAACGGATCAATCCTGTGGACAGAGAGTCATTGATGTAGTCCTCCATGGACCTTCTTTCAGGAGCAGACAACGAATAAAGACGGCCCCCTTGGAGGGGCTGTTCCAGGGAGGAGGTCGATGGCACAGTCGTACGGTCGGTGAGGGGGCAGAGATGTGGCTCTTGCTTTGTTAAACACTTCTCTGAGACCATGGTAGCATTCTGGGACATGGGAGAGGTCAGGGGCGGAGTTAGTAGGTACTGGCCGAGGGGGTAGTGCGGCAGCAAGCAGGCAGGTTCGGTGGCAGTCCTCTCCCCACTCCCTGATCACCCCGGTCACCCAGTCGAGCTGAGGGTTGTGCCGGCGGAGCCATGGGTAACCCAGGATGAGGGGTTGGCCTGGAGAGGGGAGCAGGTGAAACTGGATAGTCTCTTGATGGTTTCCGGACAGACCCATCAAGACCGGGGCCGTGACATGAGTGACCGATCCGAGTAAGTGTCCGTCCAGTGCCCGGGCAGGAATAGGAGGTGTCAAACGGAGGTTCTCCAGTCCCAGTTGGCGTGCCAGCTTGATGTCCATTATGTTGGCTTCGGCGCCAGAATCCACCAGAGCAGCCAGGGTGTGAGTAGAGTCAGAGAGGCGGAGGTGAACTTGCAGCAAGGGTTTGCGGTCGGAGGACTGGATGGTCATTGAGCTCAACCGGACTCCCCCTATGCCCGGTGAGCTTCGGCTTTAAAGGGCAGGTTACCACACGATGTCCATCACCTCCACAATAGAGGCAGAGGTTTGAGGTGAAGCGGCGCTGGCGCTCTGCAGGAGTGAGAGAGGCTCGCCCAATCTCCATAGGCTCAGACTGATCAAGCTGACTTGGGTGAGTGGCAGTAGCTGACAGGAGCCCAGTCGGATCTCTCCGAATGCCGGTAGTTGGTGGACCTTGGCGCCCCCTCTCACGACGACGGGTCTGTATCCTTCTGTCGATCCGGACAGTCAGTGCGATGGCTTCATCAAGAGTGGAAGGCAGTTCATGGGAGACCAACTCGTCCTTGATATAGTCAGCCAAGCTATGGAAGAACGCGTCCACCAACGATGGTGTGTTCCAAGAACTTCGTCTTGCCAGGGTTCGGAAGTCGATGGAATGGTCTGCGACTGTACGTCTGCCTTGTCGAATACTGAACAGTTCACGAGACGCCTCTGCGGTTGGTGAATCCAGGTCAAACACCTTCAGCATCTCCTCAGCAAACAGGTCGAAGGTTGCACATGCGGGGGTTTGACGTTCGAACTCTGCTGTTCCCCAGAGTCGAGCTCGGCCCGTCAGGTGAGTGATGGCATACCCGACCCTAGCCCCTCCGTGGCGAAGGTCCTTGGCTGCAAGGAGAACTGAAGTCGGCAGCTAGTCAGGAATGGCCGGACCTGGGTAGAATCGCCGTTGAACCGCTCGGGGTTTCCAATCTTGGGTTCCGGGGCAGCGGCTGAAATGACCGGGGCAGGTAACTCGGAGGCAGGGCTGGTGGGCAGACTGGCTGGGGTAAGGTTGGTGAGGAGTTGGATGATCCTGGCGAGTTGTTGTTGCTGCTGCTGGGACTGCTGCTGGTGCTGCTGGAACTGCTGATGCTGTTGGTGGCCGACCTGAAGCAGAGAGGTGATGTCGCCGCTCATGCGACCTAGCTCTCTCTCAGTGTGTTCCAGGCGTAGCATGGCGGTGGGTTGCTCAGGTTCTTCGGTTTCCATGTCGGGGAAGTGTGCGCTGAGTCCATGATGGTCAGATCGTACTGTCACGGTTCAGACAGACGACAAGAGGACCACAATTGCGTCACACCAGAAAGTTTATTAAAACTTAAGGGAAAAGGGAAGTAGGGAGTGAGTGAAGGCTCCAGGGGTTATCCCGTCCAATGTGCTGGGTCTGTGCCCCCCCAGTGGCAGCGATGCGTCCGATGACGCCGGTGGTTGGTGGTCCAGAAGTCCTGGGGGAGGAAACACAGACACAACGGGGCGGATGAAACAAGGCAGAAGTACAGTTCAAGGGAAATCCAAATACGTTGTAGCAAGGCAGAAGGCTGGTCAGAGTTACCGGGGTCGAAGAGTAGTCAGGAGTCGTAATGGCAGAGAGCAGGTCTGGTTTTCCTGGGGCAGAAGAGTATCCAAGAATCAGGCAGGTCCGGGGTCACAAAACAAGGGTGAGCCAGAAGCGCGAGCACACAGGTTCCGGGTGTGAGCTTTGCAGACGATCTGACAAAGGAGAGCTGAAAGACGGGACTTTAAATACTGGGAGAGGTTAGTGGGTAATGCAGCGCAGCTGGCAGAGTAATTAGAGCCGAGCAGAGCAGGGACAGGTGGAGCTCGTTAGGCTGAGTAGAGAGAGAGAGATGAGCAGAGTGGAAGATAGTGGAAACACATTAAGGTGGTAACCCGGTGGAGTGAGAGGGCTCATGACAATTATAGTACTGCTCTATGTAGAGCCCACCACTTTACTTTTAAGTAGCCATACAGGGTCTCTTGCTGCAAAGCATCATGTTGTCCTATGGTGTAATGGCAATACTTTGAGTAGGGGGATGAGGAAAAGGCCACTGTGTGTAGAGTGATGTTAGACACTGTTGTAATGGAGCCTACTTCAGAACAGGGGGGGCGCCAGAGAGCCCCAGTGGTGAGGTGTATGAGATACGAGCTGTGGGTTTTATGGAGACAAGCAGAAGTCATTATGCAGTTCCAAGGCTTCTCAGCATATCTTCATTTACCATGTCACCATAGCTCATCATCTGGCTTCCCCACCTGCACACATCCTGGGCACACAGCCTGGGCCTGCCTGGCCACACACAATCAGAGTGATGACTAAGTACATAGGTCTATCTTGCCTATTAATCTGGGCACCCAGCTGTGCTGTGCAGGTGAGCGGGAGGCTGGTCTATCTCTCCAGGCTTTTCCCAGGTCCACTCGGGACACAAACAGGGGTGGTATCACTCTCCATGTTTGGATTTCATTGGGAGCTTTGGGTCGTTTCGGGGGAAGGTGATCACACCAGATACACGGTTGGAGAGTCAGTGTTTTTGAGTTGCTACTGTTCAGAGCTAACTGCCACACCTCCTACAGAGATAGGCAGAGACATACAGGTTCACACACAAACACACAGACACACTGCACACTGGTATGGGAAAGTACTGCACAGTGCCACACAGCCTGTTACCTTTGCACTGCTAGCAGCTTTAGCACAGAGCAGCTCCCCATAGTGGCTGCACAGTCTCAGTCACCATTCAGAAACCAGAGAGAGGGAGGGAGAGAGAGAGAGAGAGAGAGAGAGAGAGAGAGAGAGAGAGAGAGAGAGAGAGAGAGAGAGAGAGAGAGAGAGAGAGAGAGAGAGAGAGAGAGAGAGAGAGAGAGAGAGAGAGAGAGAGAGAGAGAGAGAGAGAGAGAGACTATTATCTTCTGCAGCATGGCCTTAATTAATCCATCACTAGCTGATCTCCTATTCATCCTGCTACTATTATGAGATACTATACAGTACAGTGATATCGTACGGAACTAGAAGCATCAAGGTGCATTACCTCCTCTGTCACAATACAACTACTGCTTTTGTATAAGAATGCTATTATTGTACTCCAAAATTAGTAATCTATTCAAAAATAAAGACCTATTGGACATATTGGATGTAAAATAATTCATAGAACATTTTAAAGAATGCAGAGAACATTTCAATTTTATTAAGACCAGTATTCAATATATCACTGAAAACCATTTCAGGCAATCCAATTCATAGAAAATGTATGCATATTAATATAATATAATAGAAAATCCTATTACTCTTTGGATCTCTGTGTGAAACGCATATATTGTGCGGGTGTGAGCGGCGACGTGGAGGAGACCTGTTAATGAAGGGGCCTGATTAACATTTGTTAAAACTCAGTGAAGTTCTGAAATGCTAAAGGTCAGCCCGCTGTTCTGACATGTGGAGATGAAAACGTTCTACTTTTTGGGGAATGTCATGATTTGAATTAAGATTGTCAGATTGGCTGTAAGCTTGTATCGCAGCGCAGGCGTCTTGTATGACCTTTTCAGGGAATTGTCATTTTCCGCCCCTGTGATGCCACCATGCCTCAGTGGTGGAGAGGCCCCTCTTCTCCTGCCGTGTAATTTGTCCTGGGTGTTACCGTTCACACTGCACTACTCCCAGCCAGTCGCCAAGACGCCAATGTATCTACAGACCAGCAGGCTGCAACTGGAGAATAAGGAGAAAGAGCCGGCTCAGGGATCCACTCCATGCTCTGTAGCAGACAGGAGGGCCTCTCTCTGCCACTGGCTCCTGTGTGCTGCTGCTTACTGCAGCTTCTGTCCAGGACGGAACAGTCCCACAGCCTGCAAGTTAGGAGCACTCACTGATCTCAAGTATATATGATCGACGTTAACGATAGAAGCAGTGCTGTGGGGGCGTACTTCTATTCCACACACAGAGCAACAGAGCAAAGAAGCCTGCAGAGCAGTGGAAACTAAATTCAAAGTTGTAGAACACTACATTGAACACTGCATTACACAGGTAGCTTGCAGGAAAACATTGACTGCACATAGACCAAGAATAATGTGCACATATGAGATTAGAAAAACAGTTTGTGATTAGTTTTATAGTGGGAAATAAATAGGAAGGACGGATCATGGCCTTAAAACTACATCCACTAATAATTACAACAAGGATTCCATACTAGCCAATGAGGTGTGTGTAGTGGTGAGGTGAATCATAAACATTGACTTTGGTTCTACTTTTCTCAGCTTCGTGCAGCATGGCGTGATATGCTTCATAGTGTGGACCTACAGTCAATGGTGTGGACCTACAGTCAATGGTGTGGACCTACAGTCAATGGTGTGGACCTATAGTCAATGGTTTGGACCTACAGTCAATGTTGTGGACCTACAGTCAATGGTGTGGACGTAGCTCTCAGGCCTGTTCTAAGCCAGTGATGGCCGTGCAGCATGGCATTCCTCCAGCTGACGTGGCACATCAGCAAGAACTGCCCTTTTATAGCTAATTGTCTGCCCTGTCATCTGGTTATCAGGCTCGTCATTGGCTGCCGCTCCGCTCAACCTGGCAATTCTTGTGTCACTAGCCCATGTTTCTGTAATTAAAATCTGTCATCCAGAACCACAGCCTTCCTCACCAATAAATCCTCCCATCAGATGGCACCACTCAGATAAACTGCCCTGAGCTAGGGATGAGTGTGTGGCCGCGCACACACGTTTGTGTATGTGTGCATGCCCGTGAAACTCAGAAGAGAGAGGCAGTAAAATACATTTAAGATATCCTTTCAAAATGAGGAAATTGCCTGAAGTTCTTGGCCTTGAAAACTTCCATTAGAAAGTCAATAGACAAACCAGTAGATGAATTGGTAGATTAATCAATTGATGGCTAAATGTAATCAACCCTGAGAGATTAAATTGATGAACAACCCTTGTAAAACATTAAAAGAATGTAACTGTTTCCTTCTTCATGTCTGTCTGGCACATTACATGAAGCTGGGGCTACTGGTACACTAGTGCAGGCACAGGACTGTTTGGAGCCTGCAGAAAGAGCTGTGATGGTGCATCACGTTCACAGTGTTTTATCAGCGATAGTAACAGCAGATCCAGGTAGCAGCAGTGAGGGGAGTGAAAGGCACTTGATGTTTTTAATGATGTCGAACATTTGCTCAGGGCTGTCACTGCAGGAGAGCAGCTCCTCTGCTCTGTTCCTACCAGGCTGGCCTTCCGAATGGGAAATGAATTAGGAGCAAATCCCTTCTCGCTGCTGAAGTGTGGCATTTAAGGCATTGTCCTTGGTACTCGTATAACACCACCTTTCAGTGTCCACCTCTCTCCTCTCCGCCGGTTGGCTAATGCAGCCTAATCCACATCAGCAATCACTCCAGCCCCTGTTTTCTAGCAGCAGTCCTTTCTAATTGCCTGGCATTATTAGGTACTTTACTTGTACATTTGCAGAGGAGGAACATAGCTCTTCTGCATCCAAGCATTAAATGATCAAATTTCCCTTAATTTCCAACAAACGTCACTCTGTGTCTTTCTCTATACCATCTCCCCCTTTAGTGTTTTCAGCTCCATGGGATGATTTGAGTATACATTTTTTTTTGCCAAAGCATGTCCAATAATTTATTCAAAAAGTGAATAAAAGGAATCAATACAGACAGGTTGATGGTAAATATTCTGACAAGAAAAGTATCGCATTTACAACGAAGTGCATTTAACATGTCAATAGGGCTGTGGGACTCAGTGAATCCATCAATAATTCAAGGTTGTAGGATATATTACATTCAATATCCATTATTACATTCAGTTTAAATACTGCAGGAGCCCACACTCTAAACTGCAGGAGTTTGAGTTGCATTAACTTCTATACAGCAGATAAATGATTACAACAGACTGAACACCAATGGAAGTTTTCACTGCCAGGCCAGGTCTGTTGCACAACTCTGAGTTCCCTTTCAGGGGCATATCACACTTGTTTACTACATTCTTAAGGAGAGATTAATTTAGGATTGTTTTATCTTACGTTTGAAATTCAAACACAGAAACAACAACTTCAGAGAAGTAACCCTGGAACAGAGAGTCTCCATTCCCTGCTGGAGCTCAGCTTCCAACAACAACGTCTGGATTTTTGTAAGAATATACAACAACAAAAAACATAACAAAGGACATTGTCAGAAATCAAGTTGCATTTATTTTCCCCTTTGTTGGATGGAATGTAATAACATTGCCTTAGTGTGTTTCATGTATGACGTTTCATTTGGAGTGCCAGCGCTGTCAGTGGGCTGTGGACAGGAGGATTTCATCAGCCCTATTTTTACCCAGCTACCCCCTCTCCGTCTACATCTCCTCTCCCATCCTAACTAGGCCAGCAGGCCTGCCACTTTGAGTACACGCAGCACAGCCCAGATAAATGAAATGCAGATGATTGGTAAAATGATATGATACAAAAAAAGCAAGTGTCATGATCCTGTCATGTTCCCTTGTTCCCCCTCAGTGTCTTGTGGCACGCTGCCTGCATCCAGACCCCAGCGCCATGTATACACGCCTGGCAGTACCATCATTATTTCCACATGTGTTCCTGTGATGGTGGCCGTCTGGCTGACAGACAGACAGAGGGACGGGCGTGGTGGCCCCTGCTGTGTTGGCCCTTTAATAGAGCCAGATCACACTCACAGACATGAAGGCAGACCAGCAGTCAACAACTCTACATGCAGCACAGACAGACAGGATAGGCCCAACATGAGCCAGAGAGACACAGAGGGCGAATGAGAGAGAGAGGGGGTTAAAGAGTGACTATCACAACATGAAAGAGAGAGAGAGAAAGCGAGAGAGAGCAAGAGAGAGAGAGAGGAGTCTATCTTCCTTTCCCTCAGGCCAGTATCTGAGTCCCAGATTAGGTCACTTAGATATTTACATTTGAGGGATTTAAAGGTGAGATCCTTCACTAACAGCTGAGCAGTAGTAGCAACAGCAGCGGCAGCGTGGGCCTGAGGGGCTCATTTCTGCCTTGATGCTAATGCAGAGCCATCACATGAGCCTTACCCCCTCTATAAATAAGTGTAATTTGGTAATTAAGTAAACGACTCGCAGTACTGAAGCAAAGCCTTCATTAGATCAAAGATGCTCTCTTCCTCTGTCGCTTTTTGGAGTTTAAATGATATGACGCCTACACTATTCATTTGAATACAAGCTGATTCTAGCGAGGTTTCCACATTTGATTGAGGCCATGGATAGAATCAAACAGATCTGATGAAATTATTATCTACATTGGCTCTCCGTCTGTGGATATAGCTTTTACAAATACATTCTTCCTGTCCTTTATCTCTGAAGCCTTGTTCTGATACACCATTCATTTTCCTGAGTAAGACCAAGACAACGTCAGGACTACCTTGAAGCCAGACACAGATACAAGTAGGGGCTATGCCATTACCACGAGGACCCTTCACTGCAGATCAAAACAGCGATAATGCCAATACCTTTGATTTAAATTCCTATCTGGGCTACTTCAGGCAGTGTATCAGAAAGACAAATATCCTTTGTGCCCTGTTATTTCCCTGCACTAGAAATGAAAGGAAATTAATTGAGCTACAGAGCTCGACTTTTCTTTGGGGGAATCAAATCATATTTTATACATTCTCAATTATCTTGAACCTGGGCTATAAAGATGGCCTATATAACCTCGGCCCTGCACATAATTAAGAGGAGTGAAGATCAGCAATTAGGCCTCCATCCATCCACTCTTTGTTGGCACTCCAGCATCAGGCAGCCATCAGGAGAGAGACAGAGAGAAGCGGGCTGGAAACATGCAAAAGCTCTTTACGTAAAAACAGGGGAAATACCTCTGGCTGAAAATGTCTAAATACATAAATTAATAAATAAATAAGAGGAAGTGTGGGCACGGTTCTCATTTCGCAGCTTGGATGCTGACATGTCGTATGGCACTTAAAAGCAAGGGGGCTGGTGTAGGGGGAGGTTGAGATGTTTACTCTAATGGATGCCATAATGAATGCATACAGAGCAGTGCTCTGGCTCCGATAGGGGGCCCCGTGCCAGCACAGCTTTAAAGGAGCTAGCTCTCTCTGCTGCTGCTGCCTGCAGCCCTGGGCGCTTGGCACCGACACTTCTCCACAATCTCCCGGCACACACAGAACCAGCGGTGAGGACCAGGAGATAACCGGCCGTGAAATCTCTCATCACATGCCTCTGATTGCTTGTCCACAATTTAATATTTTTAAACCCTCAACCTCAAACGCAGTAAATAAAACATAATTCCTAAGACCCCCCCAACCCCCTCCCTTGAAAGGCCCTGTTTTTTGAAGATTTCTGTCAAGAAGTTGCTACGATGTTCCCTTGTCTCCCTCTGCAAGCCCTAAGCCTCTTTGAGAGAAGGGGAGGAGTACAAATGTATAATCTGGTGCTGGATCATTATCAAGTATCTAATTGTTTGGCTATTTCCTGGAATAAATTAAAAGGCCTTATCCTCATCTAAACAGTCTGTATGTGAGGCTGTTGTTTATGTTTGTGTTTATGTATACATGCCTGTGTGTGTGTGTGTGTGTGTGTGCCTGTGTGTGTGTGTGTGTGTGCCTGTGTGTGTGTGTGTGTGTGTGTGTGTGTGTGGCCTGTGTGTGTGTGTGTGTGTGTGTGTGTGTGCACGTGTGTGTGCCTGTGTGTGTGTGTGTGTGTGTATGTGTGTGTGCACGTGTGTGTGCCTGTGTGTGTGTGTGTGTGTGTGCCTGTGTGTGTGTGTGTGTGTGTCCTGTGTGTGTGTGTGTGTGTGTGTGTGTGTGTGTGTGTGCCTGTGTGTGTGTGTGTGTGCCTGTGTGTGTGTGTGTGTGTGTGTGCCTGTGTGTGTGTGTGTGTGTGTGTGTGTGCACGTGTGTGTGTGCCTGTGTGTGTGTGTGTGTGTGTGTGTGTGTGTGTCCTGTGTGTGT
>NW_025537709.1:0-28882 GCF_020615455.1 Coregonus clupeaformis | reverse complement strand
CACATTTCTACACATTATACACAGTTTCAGGGTGTAATAATTAGTCATTAATAATTAATCTATCAATCACCTAGGACTAAACATAGATTAAGTAGATTAATCAAATCTCACATTGTTGTCAATTTCTGCTCAATCTTGCATGCTTTCTCAATCAGCTGTAACTGTATGTGCACTTTCGTAAATCAGGTCCTTTCTTGAGTTGGGCTCTGGGATGTAACAACCGTTGAGCATCTGATTTTATGGTGGATTGTGTAGGGGGGTTGAGTGTGTTGGAGGTGAGTATGTGCGTGTGTGTTTGTCCGGCATCTGTTGTGGAGGGTGGGGATGTTGGGGGTATGGATGGACCTGGTAACTATTTGCTAGGATAATAATAGCTTGTCAATAAATTAAATGTAATACAATGGCAATCCGGGTTATATGTTAAAATCCTACGCATGAACTGCCGACATTATTACGCATATTAATTGGTAATGATGGAAAATAAGATATGGAAGATATTTGAATAGATATATATTTTTTAATAGTTATATATATATATATATATATAGAGAGAGAGAGAGAGAGAGAGAGGTGACAGCATTGGAAATGCTTTTGCCGGTTAATCTGCTTCTGTTTTTGTGCGTGGCACTGTGTACTGTTTTTCGATGGATGGGTCCTGGCCTCTCGGGGCCTTAGGGATCCAGAGGGACGTGGAGTGGGATGCCGATCACTGGGATGACGGCTCAACTAGGGATGGGGAGGGCTTTAGCGGGGGAATTAGTGGAGAACAATTGAAGGGTTACTTTAGTAGCAATGCAAATATCACGGTACAGCTATATGGACACTCAATCATTGCAGTATTTTTATTGGTAAATTTACAAACATATATAATGATAAATAGACTTGAAACTTGTATCTCATTATGGTGTATGGTGAAATAAGTATAGCCAGTTATAATTGTAATGGCTTAGCTGATAATAACAAAATAAGAACAATATTTACATGGCTCAAAGAGAAGGAATATAATATCTATTGTTTACAGGAATCTCATTCAACAATTCTAGATGAAGTTGCGTGGAAAAAGGAATGGGGGCGAAATATACTTCTCCCATGGGCAAAGAAATTCAAAAGGGGGTGATGATATTAATTAATAGTAATTTCGATCCGAATGTGCAAATTGTCCAAATAGATACGCAAGGTAGATGGATTATTTTAAATACAGTGGGGAAAAAAGTATTTAGTCAGCCACCAATTGTGCAAGTTATCCCACTTAAAAAGATGAGAGAGGCCTGTAATTTTCATCATAGGTACACGTCAACTATGACAGACAAAATGAGATTTTTTTTTTCCTGAAAATCACATTGTAGGATTTTTTATGAATTTATTTGCAAATTATGGTGGAAAATAAGTATTTGGTCAATAACAAAAGTTTCTCAATTCTTTGTTATATACCCTTTGTTGGCAATGACACAGGTCAAACGTTTTCTGTAAGTCTTCACAAGGTTTTCACACACTGTTGTTGCTGGTATTTTGGCCCATTCCTCCATGCAGATCTCCTCTAGAGCAGTGATGTTTTGGGGGCTGTCGCTGGCAACACAGACTTCAACTCCCTCAAAGATTTTCTATGGGGTTGAGATCTGGAGACTGGCTAGGCCACTCCAGGACCTTGAAATGCTTCTACGAGCCACTCCTTCATTGCCCGGGTGGTGTGTTTGGGATCATTGTCATGCTGAAAGACCCAGCCACGTTTCATCTTCAATGCCCTTGCTGATGGAAGGAGGTTTTCACTCAAAATCTCACGGTACATGGCCCCATTCATTCTTTCCTTTACACGGATCAGTTGTCCTGGTCCCTTTGCAGAAAAACAGCCCCAAAGCATGATGATTCCACCCCCATGCTTCACAGTAGGTATGGTGATCTTTGGATGCAACTCAGCATTCTTTGTCCTCCAAACACGACTTGGTTGAGTTTTTACCAAAAAGTTCTATTTTGGTTTCATCTGACCATATGACATTCTCCCAATCCTCTTCTGGATCATCCAAATGCACTCTAGCAAACTTCAGATGGGCCTGGACATGTACTGGCTTAAGCAGGGGGACACGTCTGGCACTGCAGGGATTTGAGTCCCTGGCGCCGTAGTGTGTTACTGATGGTAGGCTTTGTTACTTTGGTCCCAGCTCTCTGCAGGTCATTCACTAGGTCCCCTGGTTCTGGGATTTTTGCTCACCGTTCTTGTGATCATTTTGACCCCACGGGGTGAGATCTTGCGTGGAGCCCCAGATCGAGGGAGATTATCAGTGGTCTTGTATGTCTTCCATTTCCTAATAATTGCTCCCACAGTTGATTTCTTCAAACCAAGCTGCTTACCTATTGCAGATTCAGTCTTCCCCAGCCTGGTGCAGGTCTACAATTTTGTTTCTGGTGTCCTTTGACAGCTCTTTGGTCTTGGCCATAGTGGAGTTTGGAGTGTGACTGTTTGAGGTTGTGGACAGGTGTCTTTTATACTGATAACAAGTTCAAACAGGTGCCAATAATACAGGTAACGAGTGGAGGACAGAGGAGCCTCTTAAAGAAGAAGTTACAGGTCTGTGAGAGCCAGAAATCTTGCTTGGTTGTAGGTGACCAAATACTTATTTTCCACCATAATTTGCAAATAAATTCATTAAAAATCCTACAATGTGATTTTCTGGAGAGAAAAAAACTCATTTTGTCTGTCATAGTTGACGTGTACCTATGATGAAAATTACAGGCCTCTCTCATCTTTTTTAAGTGGGAGAACTTGCACAATTGGTGGCTGACTAAATACTTTTTTCCCCACTGTATGTTATTGAACAATAAACAGATATGGCTCATTAACATTTACGGACCAAATAATGATGATTCACACTTCTTTGACAATATATATAATAAATGAGCAACCCTGCAAGCAATTCAAGACAATATTATTATGGTGGGGGATTATAATACTGTTTTAAATAGCTCAATGGACCGTAAAGGAAATCACACCACAAACAATCATCCACATGCTCTTAAGGAAATCGTGAATGTCATGGATACACTAGAACTAGTAGATATATGGAGGCTTAAATATCCTGATCTAGTGAGATATACACGGTGAAGACTCAATCAAGCTAGTCGTCTTGACTTCTTTCTTATCTCATTCTCGTTGGCACCAAAAGTTTAAAAAGTGTTGATAGGGGACAGAATGCGGTCGAACCATCATATAATTGCATATACATTACTCTTTTTTGTCTTTAGATATATATTTTTAATTTTTTTTTTTTTTTTTTTTTTTGGGGGTAGATCAGCTTAATATTGCAGATAGATTGTAACTTCCATCAATGTAATTGTCTGCATCACTTCCAATCCCCATGTTTTTTATATATATATATATATATATATATATATATATATATACATATATACATATACACATATATACATATATATATATATATATATATATATATATATATATATACATACACACACACACATACATACACATATACACACATACACACACACATACATACCCACATACATATATATCCTTTAAAAATATATATATATTCCCCTTTATTACTTTCCAACCCCGCCACCCTTTCCCTACTTGGAGTAAACTAGTGAACAACAATGCAAGCCTCTACTTCCAGCTTATACTTACTATCTACATTTTATGGACACAGTCAATTTTACAATAATTACATTTTGTTTGTTCTTTCTCCTGAACTTCTTCTACTCTCAACCTCTCCGATCATTTTCATGATGTCCATCCGGTTTGCTTCTATAAGCCATATCTTTCTAACTGTGCTCCTTCACAAAAGCTCCCAACCTAAAACCTATATACTTATTATGGACACAGCGTGCCTACATTATTAGTTATCTTGTTATTGTTTGTTGTTAGTTGTTATTAGTCCCATCCTTCAATTTCATTCAACACCTCCCATCTATCTTTTAACACCATCCATATAGGATTTCTATTTGCCATATATATTTCAACTGTACTGTGATGCCTTACAAAAGTTCTGAACATTTCTATTCTCATTGTTTCTACAGATTGTGAATTGAAAATAAACATTTTTGCTAATAGTATTATTATGTTATTGATCGATTGCCTATGACTTTTCAGATCACCCAGTAGTGCTATCTGCAGGGTTAGCTCCAGGTAAATATTGCAATCCTTTAGCCATTCCTGGACCTGTGTCCAAAAACAAGCTACAAATGGACAGTACCAAAACAAATGATCTAATGATTATGTCTCTTCGCAGTAAAATCTGCAGAGCTGGGAAGATTGTATCCCCCATACAAATAACATTCTATTGGTAGCAAGAATTTTATATAATAATTTAAATTGAAAGATTCTAAGTTTTGAATCTGGTGTTGTTTTGACGTATCAGTTCATAAACACTATGCCATGGGATCGGTCACGTCAAAAAATCTCTTCCCAACTATTTTGCAATCTATATGAGACAGCTGTCAATCCTTTGGTCCTTAAATGAAACTGATATACTTTTTTATTTATCACAGTTTTCCCTTAACCAATTATGTTCTTTAATGCAAGGCCGACAGACAAGTTCCTTACTTTCTCCCCCTTCCATCTTCCCTCTTCCATTTTTGCGGTAAGGCTGCAATTATTTGGTTGTAATTTTGGGTAGAGCAGACATTTCCATATGTTTTTGTTAGCTGCATGTGCAACATAACTCCACCAGTCCTACTGATGATATCATTTACAAAGATTATACCCTTTTTTAAACATTTTGTAAAAAAAAAAGTTTTTTTGTCAATTAGTATATTTGAGTTTAACCACAATATTTGTTGCATTATTTGTTCTGTCGTTTCTGGAGGATTAAATTGAATTGCAACCAACTTTCTATGGCTTGTTTTAGAAATAGTGATATCTGGGAAGATTATTTCCTTTTCAAATAACTGAAAGTGAGTGGTTGTAATCTGAATAAAGGGAAAAAGGCCCTTCTTGAACATTGGGTGAGACAATCTTACTAATTTGCTAGAGAACCAGTTCGGATTTAAGTATAACTTTTGTATGACAAGCTTTTAGTGATAGGTCTAATGCTTTAATATTTAATAATTTCTGTCCTCCAAATTCATATTCATTATATAAATAGGCCCGTTTAATTTTGTCTGGCTTGCCGTTCCAAATAAAATTGAATATTTTTTTTCTCATATAATTTAAAAAACTGTTCACTATATATACATTACTCTTACTGAATTTCTACGTGGGCGAGGATATTGGAAATGTAATCAAAGCCTATTGGATGATAATTTATTTTTAACTAGGACAAAGGAATTTATAACTGACTTTTTTCCGACATAACATAGGTACAGCGAATCCCCTTATTGATGGGACACCTTTAAATGTGCCTTTAGAGGCCATGCAATTCAGTTCTCATCTCGAAAACAAAAGCAATTTAGGTCAAAAGAGTTTATACTAAGAAGGAAATAGAAAGTCTAACAGAACAGACAGATGGCAATAAAAACTGTAACATAGAGGCTCAGAATAAATTAGAGGAAAAACAAAAAGAAATGGAGAAACTTATTCAAGAAAGATCAAGTGTAATATATTATATAAATAAAGCAAACTGGATGGAATATGGGGAAAAATGCACCAAATTATTTTTTTAATCTTCAACATAGGACTGCTACCAAAGATAATTGAATGAAACTGGTTACAATTGACGGAGTAACCCATGATTCACCAAATGATATTTTGAAGGAGGAAACAAAGTACTTTAAGCATATGTTTATGTTTCAGTCGCCTCCATCTCCTCTAACTGAAGCTAATTGTAGAGATTTTTTTTTTATTGATAATGTAAAATTAACAGCCATACAGAGAAGACTCATGTGAAGGTGAAATTACAGAGGAGGAACTTCTGGATGCAATTAAAGACTTTAACTCCGGAAAACTCCAGGGTTGGATGGCATACCAGTCGAGGTATACCAAACCTTTTTTTGATATACTAAGAGGACCGTTATTAGCATATTTTAACCACTCCTATGTAAATGGTAGATTATCTGACACTCAAGAAGAAGGTCTGATCTCATTATTACTGAAACAGGATACAAGTGGAAAATATAAAGATCCAGTCCATTTAAAAAATTGGAGGCCCCTAACACTTCAGTGTTGTGATGCAAAAATTCTAGCAAAATGTATAGCGCATAGAATTAAAAAGGTATTGTCGGATATTATTCATTCTAATCAGACAGGTTTTTTTAATGGAAGATACATTGGAGATAATATAAGGCAATTATTGGAAACAATAGAAAACTATGGAAAATCTGAGAAACCAGGCCTGCTATTCATAGCAGACTTCGAAAAAAGGCATTTGATAAAGTACTACTGGGGTTTATATATAAATGCCTGGAGCATTTCAATTTTGGAGAATCTCTTATAAAATGGGTCAAAATCATGTATAGTAACCCTAGATGTAAAATAGTAAATAATGGCTATTTCTCAGAAAGTTTTAAACTGTCAAGATGAGTGAAACAAGGTTGTCCACTATCGGCATATCTATTTATTGTGGCCATCGAGATGTTAGCTATTAAAATCAGATCCAACAATAATATCAGGGGATTAGAAATCCAGGGCTTAAAAACAAGGGCGTCATTATACGCTGATGATTCATGTTTTCTTTTAAATCCACAACTAGAATCCCTCCACAGCCTCATAGAGAATCTAGATACATTTTCTAACCTCTCTGGATTACAACCAAATTATGACAAATGTACTATATTACGTATTGGATCACAAAAAAATTTAAATTTTACATTACCATGTAGTTAACGAATAAAATGGTCTGATGGTGATGTGGATATACTCGGAATACATATCCCAAAGGAAATAAATGATCTCACTTCAATAAATGTTAATAGAAAGTTAGCAAAAATAGATAAGATCTTGCTACCATGGAAAGGTAAATACCTGTACATTTGTGGAAAAATCACCCTGATTAACTCTTTAGTATTATCCCAGTTTACCCATTTGCTTATGGTCTTGCCTACGCCTAGCGAACAGTTTTTTTAATTATATGAGAAAAAAAGATTCAATTTTTTTTTGAACGGCCGCCAGACAAAATTAACGGGCCTATTTATATAATGAATATGATTTCGGTGGACAGAAATTATTAAATATTAAAGCATTAGACCTATCACTAAAAGCTTCAGTCATACAAAAGTTATACTTAAATCCGATCTGGTTCTCTAGCAAATTAGTAAGATTGTCTCACCCAATGTTCAAGAAAGGCCTTTTTCCCTTTATTCAGATTTCAACCACTCACTTTCAGTTATTTGAAAAGGAAATAATCTCCTTAAATATCACTATTTCTAAAACAAGCCATAGTTGGTTGCAATTTCAATTTAATCCTCCAGAAACAACAGAACAAATAATGCAACAAATATTGTGGTTAAACTCAAATATACTAATTGACAAAAACCCTTTTTTTTTGACAAAATGTTTAAAAAAGGTATAATCTTCGTAAATGATATCATCGGTAGGACTGCAGCTAACAAAAACATATGGAAATGTCTGCTCTACCCAAAATTACAACCAAATAATTGCAGCCTTACTGCAAAAATGGAAGAGGAAAGTGGAAGGGGAGAAAGTAAGGAACTTGTCTGTCGGCCTTGCATTAAAGAACATAATTGGTTAAGGAAAACTGTGATAAATAAAAAAGTATTCAGTTTAATTTAAGGACCAAAGGATTGACACCCATCGCATATAGATTGCAAAATAGTTGGGAAGAGATTTTGACGTACCGATCCCATGGCATAGTGTTTATGAACTGACCACAAAAAACGACACGGATTCAAAACTTAGAATCTTTCAATTTAAATGATTATATAAAATTCTTGCTACCAATAGAATGTTATTTATATGGGGGATACAATCTTCCCAACTCTGCAGATTTTGCTGCGAAGAGACATAATCATTAGATCATTTGTTTTGGTACTGTCCATTTGTAGCTTGTTTTTGGACACAGGTCCAGGAATGGCTAAAGGATTGCAATATTTACCTGGAGCTAACCTTGCAGATAGCATTATTGGGTGATCTGAAAAGTCATAGTCAATCGATCAATAACATAATAACACTTTTAGCAAAAATGTTTATTTTCAATTCACAATTCACAAGATGGGATGTGTTGAATGGAATTGAAGGATGGGACTAATAACAACTAACAACAAACAATAACAAGATAACTAATAATGCTAAGCATACTGTGTCCATAATAAGTATATAGGTTGTAGGTTGGGAGCTTTTTGTGAAAGAGCACAGTTAGAAAGATATGGCATATAGAAGCAAACCGGATGGACATCATGAAAATGATCAGAGAGGTTGAGAGTAGAAGAAGTTCAGGAGAAAAAACTAACAACATATAATTATTGTAAAATTGACTGTGTCCATAAAATGTAGATAGTAAGTATAAGCTGGAAGTAGAGGCCTAAGCATTGTTTTTCACTAGTTTACTCCAAGTAGGGAAAGGGTGGCGGGGTTGGAAAGTAATAAAGGAGGAATAAATAATTTTTTTTTAAGGATATGTATGTGTATGTATGTATGTATGTATGTATGTATGTATGTATGTATGTATGTATGTATGTATGTATGTGGGTATGTATGTGTGTATGTATATGTGTGTATATATATATACAGTGAAGGAAAAAGTATTTGATCCCCTGCTGATTTTGTACGTTTGCCCACTGACAAAGACATGATCAGTCTATAATTTTAATGGTAGGTTTATTTGAACAGTGAGAGACAGAATAACACAAAAAGAATCCAGAAATACGCATGTCAAAAATGTTATAAATTGATTTGCATTTTAATGAGGGAAATAAGTATTTGACACCCTCTCAATCAGAAGATTTCTGGCTCCCAGGTGTCTTTTTAGACAGGTAACGAGCTGAGATTAGGAGCACACTCTTAAAGGGAGTGCTCGAATCTCAGCTTGTTACCTGTATAAAAGACACCTGTCCACAGAAGCAATCAATCAATCAGATTCCAAACTCTCCGCCATGGCCAAGACCAAAGAGCTCTCCAAGGATGTCAGGGACAAGATTGTAGACCTACACAAGGCTGGAATGGGCTACAAGACCATCGCCAAGCAGCTTGGTGAGAAGGTGACAACAGTTGGTGCGATTATTCGCAAATGGAAGAAACACAAAAGAACTGTCAATCTCCCTCGGCCTGGGGCTCCATGCAAGATCTCACCTCGTGGAATTGCAATGATCGTGAGGAATCAGCCCAGAACTACATGGCAGGATCTTGTCAATGATCTCAAGGCAGCTGGGATAAGTCACCAAGAAAACAATTGGTAACACACTACGCCGTGAAGGACTGAAATCCTGCAGTGCCTGCAAGGTCCCCCTGCTCAAGAAAGCACATATACAGGCCCGTCTGAAGTTTGCCAATGAACATCTGAATGATTCAGAGGAGAACTGGGTGAAAGTGTTGTGGTCAGATGAGACCAACATCGAGCTCTTTGGCATCAACTCAACTCGCCGTGTTTGGAGGAGGAATGCTGCCTATGACCCCAAGAACACCATCCCCACCGTCAAACATGGAGGTGGAAACATTATGCTTTGGGGGTGTTTTTCTGCTAAGGGGACAGGAGAACTTCACCGCATCAAAGGGACGATGGACAGGGCCATGTACCGTCAAATCTTGGGTGAGAACCTCCTTCCCTCAGCCAGGGCATTGAAAATGGGTCGAATGGATAGGTATTCCAGCATGACAATGACCCCAAACACACGGCCTAGGCAACAAAGTAGTGGCTCAAGAAGAAGCACATTGGTCCTGCAGTGGCCTAGTCAGTCTCCAGACCTTAATCCCATAGAAAATCTGTGGAGGGGAGCTGAAGGTTCAAGTTGCCAAACGTCAGCCTCGAAACCTTAATGACTTGGAGAAGATCTGCAAAGAGGAGTGGAACAAAATCCCTCCTGAGATGTGTGCAAACCTGGTGGCCAACTACAAGAAACGTCTGACCTCTGTGATTGCCAACAAGGGTTTTGCCACCAAGTACTATGTCATGTTTTGCAGAGGGGTCAAATACTTATTTCCCTCATTAAAATGCAAATCAATTTATAACATTTTTGACATGTTTTCTGGATTTTTTTGTTTTGTTATTCTGTCTCTCACTGTTCAAATAAACCTACCATTAAAATTATAGACTGATCATGTCTTTGTCAGTTGTTCAAACGTACAAAATCAGCAGGGATCAAATACTTTTTCCCTCACTGTATATATATATATATATATATATATATATATATATATATATATATATATATATATTGTATGTATATGTATGTATGTGTGTATATATGTATATGTATGTATATGTATATATATATGTATGTATATGTTAATATATAAAAAAAAAACATGGGGGATTGGAAGTGATGCAGACAATTACATTGATGGAAGTTACAATCTATCTGCAATATTAAGCTGATCTACCCCCCAAAAAAAAACACCAAGACAGTCGTGAAGAGGGCACGACAAAGCCAATTCCCCTTCAGGAGACTGAAAAGATTTGGCATGGGTCCTCAGATCCTCTAAAAATTATACAGCTGCACCATCGAGGCATCCTGACTGGTTGCATCACCGCCTGGTATGGCAACTGCTCGGCCTCCAACCGCAAGGCACTACAGAGGGTAGTGCGTGCGGCCCAGTACATCACTGGGGCCAAGCTTCCTGCCATTCAGGACCTCTATACCAGGCGGTGTCAGAGGAAGGCCCTCAAAATTGTCAAAGACTCCAGCCACCCTAGTCATAGACTGTTCTCTCTGCTACCGCACGACAGCGTACCGGAGTGCCAAGTCTAGGTCCAAAAGACTTCTCAACAGCTTTTATCCCCAAGCCATAAGACTCCTGAACAGCTAATCATGGCTACCCAAACTATTTGCACTGCCCCCCCCCACCCCCACCCCCCTCATCTTTTTACGCTGCTGCTACTCTATTAATTATTTATGCATAGTCACTTTAACTCTACCCACATGTACATATTACCTCAACTACCTCAACTAGCATTGTCCCCCGCACATTGACTCTGCACCGGTACCCCCCTGTATATATAGCCTCCCTATGGTTATTTTATTTTACTTCTGTTCTTTTTTTCTCAACACTTTTTTGTTGTTGTTTTATTTTACTTTTTTTATTAAAAAATAAATGCATTGTTGGTTAAGGGCTGTAAGTAAGCATTTCACTCTAATGTCTACACCTGTTGTATTCGTTGCATGTGGCCAATAACATTTGATTTGATTTGAGATAGATGGAGTGTTGTTGGGGAGATGGACATTGTAAAATGTTGAAAATGAAAACATTTATTTAAATACTTCCAATAAATACTGCCAATAAAAAACTTCCAGTCCTCTGTTTTGAGTCGTCAATCATGGTTCCATATATTCCCTTCCTCTTCATGGTGAAAACAGGAAATGTGTTGGACAAATCAAGGCTCACTTGACAGATCAAAGTGTGTGCCCAGAATTGACGAGAACTCAGTCAAAATGATTATAGTTGCCTTCTCTGTGTATGTTTTGTTGAAAGGAACTGTTGTGAGGAGAAAGCCCTAATTGAGATCAGGCTTCCCTGGTTAGCAGAACAGTTCATGACTTAATTTGTGTTTACAAGGCTAGTGTGGACTTCCCTGCTTTTCTTAGCCAGGACCAAATGAATACATCCCTATGTAACACTTGATTTGGGTAACTCAGTTCTACACACTTAGAAAAAAAGGTGCTATCTATAACCTAAAAGGGTTCTTCAGCTGTCCCCATAGGAGAACCCTTTGAAGAACTCATTTTGGTTCCAGGTAAAACCCTTTTGGTTCCAGGTAGAACCCTTTTCGGTTCCATGTAGAACCCTTTCCACAGAGTGTTCTACATGGAACCAAAAAGAGTTCTACCTGAAAGCAAAAAGGGTTCTACTTGGAACCCCCAAAGAAATATCCTATGGGGAACCCTTTTTTCTAAGAGCGTATGGTCCACTTGGTCACACTTTAATGGCTTTAGATTACAGTTTACTTTATTATTACTGTGTAATTATTCAAGTATTGTAACTTGCTATGCTGTACTTAAAGAGTTACACATTAATAAGAACACTATGTACAATCATGTGCACATTTATGTAGCCTAGTGAAGATATGGACAATTCTTGATGCTTCTCCTCACACATAGTAACCCTTACAAAAATATATTCCAGTTTTGAAAGTGGTAACTGCAGTCGACTGTGGTATTTAGGATCCAATAACTGCAGAATAACTGTAGTGTACTGCAATTGAACTGCAGTTATACTGCACTAACTGCAGTCACACTGCAAAATTAATGCAGTAAAAAAAAAATATTTTGGATGTAGTATTTGCAGCATACTACAGTTATACTGCACTTAGACTGCAATCTTTTTCTTAAGGGAACTTTTGGAAGAGGTAATGAAGACAAATTAGGACTATGTCAGTTTGTGGGAACAGGGTTCCACACCATGGAGAAGAGTGAAGGATTAAGAATTAGGCATATATGAATTAGAGAAACGATATGTTCTTAATGTTACAATTCCTATGCAAATTCTTATGGCATGTTCATGCTCCCTAGAAAAATGAAGAGCGCATCCCGTCCCGCTGGCGGGGGTGTGGTTTCCACCCATACAACTACTATGGTTGAGGTACTCCGCCCTCAATGTATTAATGAGCATACTATTGTACATTTGTAGAAGGACAGGATAGGCTACTGTTCATTGCTTGGACAGCATTTTAATTTCCGGAGGTGTTTAGATCGAACAGTCAATAGTTTTGTTGATTAGGACTACAGTAAAGTTTTGTGTCATTGGAAGATCTGGAATTCATGCAGAAATTATGGAGTAACTGCAATTGTTGCCGACCGTGCAACCTCCGGATTTAGGCTACCGTGGGTTAAAAACGGGTGAGTTTAACTATTGGTAAATTATCTTGATTTTATTGTTTCAGCGTAGGAAAATTGATCAGATAACAATTGTATTGTCACTCCGGAATTTGTTTTCGGACACCTTGTTGCTTAGCCTAGAAGTATTTTTATTGTTCTCACTCAATTGTCGAATAGTATCCACAAATTAGCAGCATAGCCATCTTCTCACGTTTGTGGGTCAAATAAAGGAGTTCGAATTAAATGTATCAACATTTCCCCAAAAGTGTTTACTCCTCGAGCTACTTCACCGTGGTATGACATGTCAAGCTGCGTTTGTCTTGCATGTGACTGTTCTTGTTGT
This sequence comes from Coregonus clupeaformis, assembly GCF_020615455.1. Taxonomy (NCBI): domain Eukaryota; kingdom Metazoa; phylum Chordata; class Actinopteri; order Salmoniformes; family Salmonidae; genus Coregonus; species Coregonus clupeaformis. The sequence goes on along the minus strand of NW_025537709.1, from coordinate 15,657 downwards.
AAGGCTCACTTGACATCTGTTTATTAATCATTTATGGAGGGATTAATTGAGTAAAAGTCGTATTACTGTTAAATACTTAGTGAGAATCATAAAATGGTCATACAACGATGAGACTCTGGAAGATTATTTTGTAGCACCTCTATGTTAATCGACATCGATGTGTATTGTGTGTGAGCAGAGAGCAGAGGAGACGGCATAGCCGCACTGGTGGACGTGGTGGGTGATCTGGATGTAGGCTAATTGTAGGGGCCAAACCAAGACTTACTATGAATAACTGTGGCTCGTCTTACTGTGGTTTTTGGACAGTGTCCCATGAGTCTGACAGTCTGAATGGATGCAATAAATATGACCTGTTATGATGCCATTACAACTATACTCAGATCGTTTATGCTCACAAAAAGATAATTAGAAACTGTAGCAAACGATACAAACGCATTTCTATGACACATAAATTACTCAACCAGCGGCAGATGTCACTATTATTCCAATTATGTTGTTTGTCATCTGCGTCCAACTGGACTCTTAAGGCGTCAGCATGCTTCAGTTCGGCAGGCATGCTTAGGTCGAACCGAACGAGTATGCTCGCAAACTCCTTAAAATACCTTCGCTTGAAAAACGAGAAAAAAAGACTCTGTAGCCAGTATACACTTCCTCAAAATAGTCAGAATTCATCTAAACTAACTCAAGAATTCTGTCATGACTTTATATGTTTTTGCAATTTTACGTCTAGCTAAAATGTTTGGTGCAGTATTTCTCAATGAAAAAATGTGCACGAAAACGAGTCGTCTCTCATTGAATGACAACAAATACATTATTTAATAATCCCTACTGTTGACCAGTCACCGACGAAGGGGCGCAGACTTCGGCTTGCCTCCAGAAAATAAATGGTGTGTCCCAACAGCCGAAAAAACCCTCACCGAAGTCCAAAATGAACAAAAACGTTACAAAATGTCATTATATATGCACAAACTCTTCCGATTTTTTTCGGCTGGGAAGCATGCGGACGCCTTTGTGCAGCCGGCTGGCTACTCGTGTCCCCGGCTCGTACATAAAACATCTTCCATTCAGGCTGCAAGGGCGTCGTTTTACTCCTTAACTTGCTTTAATGGCGAGCCGGCAGGAAAAAAACTGGAAAAATATGCTTACGTCTTAAATAAAACTAAATGTTCTACCACCATGCTAGTAGCTAATGCTACTTCCTTATAAATAATAATAAGCCGTTTAGCAGACGCTTTTAACCAAAGCGACTTACAGTCATGCGTGCATACATTTTTGTGTATGGGTGGTCCCGGGGATCGAACCCACTATCTTGGCGTTACAAGCGCCGTGCTCTACCAGTTGAGCTACAGAGGACCGCAGATAGCGTTAAGCCAGGGGTAAACAACAGACTGCTGCAACCTGATTGACCGAACATCAGGAAGTATCATTAGCATTGTGGTGGAAAATGTTGCTTTATTAAGACAGTACGCATATTTTCCCAGTTTTTCTTTAGGAGTCTCGCCATTAAATCTAGTTAAAGAGGAAATCGACGCCCTTACAGCCTGAATTTTCATTTGTGCATGTAATGGACATACACAAAATAGTCCAAATTGGTGAAGTGAAATGAAAATAATAACTTGTTTCAAAAAATTCGAAAAAATAAATAATGGAAAAGTGGTGCGTGCATATGTATTCATCCCCTTTGCTATGAACCCCCTAAATAAGATCTGGTGCAACCAATTACCTTCAGAAGTCACATAATTAGTTAAATAAAGTCCACCTGTGTGCAATTTAAGTGTCACATGATCTCAGTATATATACACCTGTTCTGAAAGGCCCCAGAGTCCGCAACACCACTAAGCAAGGGGCACCACCAAGCAAGCGGCACCATGAAGACCAAGGAGCTCTCCAAACAGGTTAGGGACAAAGTTGTGGAGAAGTACAGATCAGGGTTGGGTTATAAAAAAATATCAGAAACTTTGAACATCCCACGGAGCACCATTAAATTCATTATAAAAAAATTGAAAGAATATTGCACCACAACAAACCTGCCAAGAGAGGGCCGCCCACCAAAACTCACAGACCAGGCAAGGAGGGCATTAATCAGAGAGGCAACAAAGAGACCAAAGATAACCCTGAAGGAGCTGCAAAGCTCCATAGCGGAGATTGGAGTATCTGTCCATAGGACCACTTTAAGCTGTACACTCCACAGAGCTGGGCTTTACGGAAGAGTGTCCAGAAGGCATGTGGGAGACTCCCCAAACATATGGAAGAAGGTACTCTGGTCAGATGAGACTAAAATTGAGCTTTTTGGCCATCAAGGAAAACGCTGTGTCTGGCGCAAACCCAACACCTCTCATCACCCCGAGAACACCATCCCCACAGTGAATCATGGTGGTGGCAGCATCATGCTGTGGGGATGTTTTTCATCGGCAGGGACTGGGAAACTGGTCAGAATTGAAGGAATGATGGATGGCGCTAAATACAGGGAAATTCTTGACGGAAACCTGTTTCAGTCTTCCAGAGATTTGAGACTGGTACAGAGGTTCAGCTTCCAGCAGGACGCGATGACCCTACGCATACTGCTAAAGCAACACTTGAGTGGTTTAAGGGGAAACATTGAAATGTCTTGGAATGGCCTAGACCTCAATCCAATTGAGAATCTGTGGTATGACTTAAAGATTGCTGTACTCTCAGCAGAACCCATCCAACTTGAAGGAGATGGAGTAGTTTTGCCTTGAAGAATGGGCAAAAATCCCAGTGGCTAGATGTGCCACTTATGAAAATACCCCAAGAGACTTGCAGCTGTAATTGCTGCAAAAGGTGGGCTCTACAAAGTATTGACTTTTTTGGGGGGGTGAATAGTGATGCACGCTCAAGTTTTCTGTTTTCTTGTCTTATTTCTTGTTTGTTTCACACAAAAAAATATTTTGCATCTTCAAAGTGGTAGGCATGTTGTGTAAATCAAATGATACAAACCCCCCAAAATCCATTTTAATTCCAGGTTGTAAGGCAACAAAATAGGAAAAATGCCAAGGGGGGTGAATACTTTCGCAAGCCACTGTACATAAAGCCCCTGGTCTGTCTATACTGAACAAATATATAAACACAACATGCAACAATTTCAACGATTTTTGCTGTTAAAGTTAAAAATAAGAAATCAGTCAATTGAAATAAATGCATTTGGCCCTAATCTATGGATTTCACATGACTGGGCAGGGGTGCAGCCATGGGTGTGCCTGGGAGGGCATAGGCCCACCAACTTGGGAGCCAGGCCCACCCAATGGGGAGCCAGGCCCAGCCAATCAGAATGAGTTTTTCCCCACAGACGGAAATATTCCTCAGCAAGCTCTGGTGGACATTCCTACAGTCATCATGACAATTGCACACTCCCTCAAAACTTGAGACATCTGTGGCATTGTGTTGTGTGACAAACTGCACATTTAGAGTGGCCTTTTATTGTCGACAGCTACAAGCTGCACCTGTGTAATGATTATGCTGTTTAATCAGTTTCTTGATATTCCACATCTATCAGGTGGATGGATTATCTTGACAAAGGCTAAAATGCTCACTAACAGGGATGTAAACAAATTTGTGCACAAAATTTGAGAGAAATAATATTTTTTGTGTGTATGGAACATTTCGGGGGATCTTTTATTTCAGCTCATTAAACATGGGACTAACACTTTACATGTTGCATTTATATTTTTGTTCAGTGTATAATAAGGCTGTAATAGCTGGTCGTTGACCATATGGCCATTGAGGTGGTGACTTCTTGGCCATAAAGACTGCTGTCAAATGAGCAAACAAGAGAAAGTCTTCATATGTGTCCCTCTGAGATAATGGCAAGTCAGAACACTTTTATTGAAGTCTCCATGAAAGCCATGACAGTATGGCCATTGTCCAACCTTATTTCTTTCGACCACATGAAAACAAACCTCTTGTAAGGATGTTGGACAACTTGTGGTCAAAGCTATTGTAACTTTGCAGAGAAACTTCTTGCCTTTGGGTCACATAATATTTATTTGGTCTGGTGGAAGAAAGTAGACATAACAAAAAAAACCTGAGGTTCAATTTTTACACAAGAATAGCAAACATTGACCAGGATTTTTTCTGGATCAAAAAGGGTCTTAGGTGGTGGGCATGGCAGGAGGGGCGTAATTCTAAACATTTTACCATGCAGCTGAGTGAAAACGTTGCAGTTTTAAAGCAAATTTCCTGCGATGCTACATATTCTACCATGGAGCTGAGAAAAGATTTTGCATTTTAAAAGCACATTTCCTGTAATTCTATGCGTTTTGCCATGGCTAATGCTGTGTTCTTTTGCTCAACCATAATAACAAAATATATGCTGCTAAATTCATTGTTTTGGGAATTTTGAATTCTCCCTGAGCTAAAATATCTAGGTCCATTATCTTTTCTACATACTTTATATCTGGTTTAGTCGTTTAAATTTACAATGAAAGTGTTTTTCTATCCCAAAAATGTATTTCAAAATGTTTGGGACTTAGGTGACCTGAAAAAAAGCTTAGGTGGCCCGCCCAAGGATTTCAATGGCAGAAGAATCCCTGATTGATATAATTGTTGCGTTCTCTGACACACGCTAGAAGTTGGAAACCAAACTGTTTACTCCCTGGTCCCTTGTTGACAGCTGAACCCAGTCAGATAACCCAAAGCAAACGAAGAGCCAGTCCCTGGTCTTGGACACCAGTCAAAGAGGGGGATATTGGACCCCATGCAACATTCCAGTAGCTATGCTAGACCGACATATGCTTACATACTGACAACAATAATCAGGTGAACCAACCACGTCAATAACAGACTGACAACGCTTGGCCTGCCAGGTTTGCTCCCCAGATAACCAGATGTAAATCGTCTGTGCTCACGCTCAATTGAAGTCAAACACTGGGTCCAATTGGCTGCAATCAGGAGATAACATCGACCAATTCGCTAAGGCAACATTTGCTTTAGTAAAGTAGAGCTGGCACCAGACTTCTAAGCACAAAAACATCATTTATTTTCTCAGCATAAATCCTTGACTAATCCACATCATCATATACATTCTTTCCTAAGAACAACACCCTCCAGAAAAAGTCTACCCTCTAATCTAGCGGCATCCAAATAAAAGTCTGTGTGTGTGCAGATGCAGTGTACCTACAGATGGATAAAGCCAAGGCAGTGGAGTGGTTAGTCACTATGGGCTTTGGGTTTCCATGACAGCGCTCTCTTTGTGCCCCAGCCTTCCTGTGGTGGTGTGCTGTGTTTGCTCTGCCTACCGCTGCACTCCAGGACTCCAGTTAGCCTTTTATGTGCTCTTTAGTCTGCCCAAGGCCCTCACACGCTCAGCTTCAGCAGCACAACAAAGCCACGTTGGGGGGATTTCCATCCACTTATTTGAGGCTGAAGGTGAATTTCCTGCTGAATTTCTTGCTCTGTAAATCAGTAAAAGAGAAGGGGTGGCATTGCAAGCAACAAGCATCTTCATTACCTTGCCACCATATGCACACAGAAGGAGGATCAAGTGAACAGTTAAGTGGATGGTGTGGTGCAGTCAAAGGATAGCAGGGGCCTCATTTATAAACGTTGCTATGCACAAAATATGCCCCAAAACATGTGCCATAAATTTTCATGCAAAGTTGCCCTTTATAAAGCTAAACTTAAAAATGTGCTTATCCTCCCGCAAACTTTAGACAATGTGTTTCTAGTGGTTGAAGTATTGTATTGCAAGAAAGCAAAAGCCAAGTAGTAGCTTTGTGCAGGAATATATGATTACACTCTTATTCATAACAATAAAACAGGTAGCTAAATATATAAAAGGTGAATGATGGGCGTTTTTCAGGCAGAGTTATAATGCTTGTTCACGAGTGCAGTTTTTACGACAGGTCTGATTTATAACGGAAACATCCATATTTATGGCGTGTGCGGTTTATAAATAAGTCTTTTCAGAAATGGCGCACGCAGATATTTAGTGGAAATGTTATAAATGAGGCCTCAGGTGCTTTTGTCAGCAGTAGAATGAATGACGAGAGACGTTGTGGCTGGGAGAGGTTTGACATAACAAACAGAGGTCTGTGAGTAACAGTTCAGTCACAAGAGTTGAATCAAAGATTATTCCCCAACAGTGAAATAATTACATTGATTAATCGCCACCTTTTAATAGGAATGCATCTGTATCCTTTGCTACAGTCAGTAATTAACTAGTTTAAAGGAGTGTCATCTGAGTTTTCATCAGGACTTTTGTTAGGCTGAGCGGTGGATTTTGGACATGTACAGTTTAAGTTGCTTCTACATACTAGCCTCTTGTTGCCAATGTTTGCTGACTGAACAGTAATGAAGCCTCACTTACAGTAGCAGCCTGGTCTCTGCACACAAAACAACATTTTATCAAAACATTTAACAGAGTTGTAGAGTTGATCAGAGTTGCATGGTAGCAACACTTTCAGAACATTTTCAGTGTGGGACCAAATCCTTTATATGTTCTTGAAGTTCTCCTACGTGAGAGGTTCTAAGAGCTCCTTCTCAGTCCGAGATGACTTTGAGTGGTACTTATAAAGAGGATAAGATGCATCAAGAGGTGAAGTCCCTGGATAGTGGGTTCATTTTTCCCACTAGGTAGTCATCATGGGCACGTAGCCCAGCAGCCTCATCCAGCCCAGATCCAGTGGTAAACTGCCTTGATGTCTTTGTGGTTCTAGTGCAGAAGAAGGGCCCTCTGTGTTCAGCTGGCTGAACTGCTGCCATGCGGAATGTGCGGTGGATTTTCTACCTAATTAACTCCTATTTTCTCATGCAAGCCGGCACTTTTTCACGATGGAAGAATGCGATATAGGCTTAGCTGTCCTGGGTTTTTGTCACGAACAGAAGAGGACCCAAGAGCGCAAGTTCAAATTCAGAGTTCTTTATTCAAGGTTACAGGCGGGAAGAGGAGTCCCAGGGGTGTCAGGGGTCTTTCAGGGTCCTCCTGTGGGTACCTGTGCTCCGGGGGGTCACCAAATGTCCGGGGTGTCCAGTCCAAGTGCTTAGTGTGTGTGTTCCCCAGTGATGGAGCGGCGTATCGGGCTGAGGGTGGTGAAACGTCTGGGCACGCTCATCTGGTGGTCGGAGACCTGGGAACACACACACACAACAGCAATATGAATGGCAGGCAGAAGTACAGATCAGGGCTGGGCAAATATCGTGGTGAGAGACAGAAGGCAGAAACGAGTTACCGGAGGGGCTGAAGATCGGAGAGTAGTCGAGGTCCAGAAGGCAGGTTGGGATAGACGGGGCAGTAGAACAAGGAGGCAGTCAAGAAAGGATCGGTATCACAAACAGGAGTCAGAGCGCAGACAGGCAGGTTACTGGTCCGGGTTTGAAGACGATCTGACAGGGCTTGGCTGAAAACCAGGGCTTGATATACTGGGAGAGGTAGTGGGGAAATGCAGTTCAGCTGGCAGAGTAATTAGAACAGAGTGAGGCAAGGTGAGGATGGTGAGTGGGAAATGCAGTGCAGCTGGCCAGGTAACAAGAGCAGAGCAGGGCAGGTGGAGCTAGTTAGGCTGAGTAGAGAGAGGGAGGTGAGCAGAGTGGAAGATAATTGAATGCAATTAATGTTGCTACCAGGGAGAGAGAGAGTGCTCATGACAGGACCCCCCCTCCAAGGGCGGCCCCAGAAGTCCCAAGAACAACATCATGCCGGGAGGGTGGAGGGAGCAGGCGGCGGGTCAGAACTCCTCCGAACGGTCCGAGTGAATCTCCTCATCCTCAGAAGGAGCTGGAGGGTCACGGTCGGGAGACAGGACAGGCACTGAGACAGGAGCAGGGCGGGCCGGACGGCTAGGAACCCCTCTTGGACGGCCCCTACGGATTGCAGGCTGATCAGGATGTAGTCGGTGGAAGTCAGTGATAGGGTCCGGTCCACTATCCTCCTGGCCGGGATCCAGGTCCTCTCCTCTGGACCATATCCCTCCCAATCAACAGGTACTGGAGACCCCTACCCCTTCGCCTAGAGCGGAGCAGCCGCGGGACGGTGAAGACAGGACCGCCATCTACGAGGCGCGGAGGAGGTGGCGCCGGAGCTGCAGGGACCAGGGGACTTTCATGGACCGGCTTGACCTTGGAGACGTGGAAGGTGGGGTGGACCCGCATGGAAGCGGGCAACTGAAGTCGGACCGCCGTTGGACTGATGACTTTCTGCACAGGAAAAGGACCAATGAAGCGAGGGCCAGCTTTCGTATACAACCCCAGCGGCAGATCCGGGCAGACAGCCAGACCTTCTGACCAACCCGGTAAGTAGGTGCTGGGGTCCTCCGTCGAGTTGGCACCGACGGCGTAGCTGGTTCCAGACTTCAGGAGCACAGTGCGAACCTGGGCCCAAGTGCGGCGGCAGCGGCGGGCATACGCAAGAGCAGACGGACAGGTGGCATCCGCCTCCTGGCTGGCAAACAGTGGAGGTTGATACCCGTAGACACACTGAAAGGGGGAGAGCCCGGTGGAGGAACTGGTGAGTGAATTATGGGCATATTCCACCCAGAGCAGGTGTTGAGCCCAGGCCCGGGGATTTTGGGAAGCCACACCCTCAGTGCCTTCTCCAGCTCCTGGTTCATGCGTTCAGTCTGGCCGTTTGACTGCGGGTGGAATCCAGACGATAGGCTGGCGGTGGCCCCAAGGAGATGACAGAACTCCTTCCAAAAGGTTGCTGAAAGTGCGGGCCCCGGTCTGACACTATATCCTGGGGTAGGCCATGGATCGAAACACATGTTCCAGGACCACCTGGGAGGTCTCTTTAGCAGAGGGTAGTTTGGGAAGGGGCACGAAGTGGGTCATCTTACTAAAGCGGTCAACAATGGTAAGGATGACTGTGTGTCCGTCAGAGGGCGGAAGGCCCGTAACAAAGTCCAGTGAAACGTGGGACCAGGGCCTCTTGGGTATGAGTAGGGGTTGCAGCAACCCAGCAGGAGGCTGGTTGGGAGTCTTGTTTCGGTTACAAGTGGGACAAGCTCGGATGAATTCTCGGACATCCCGTCTCATCCCCCGCCACCAGAACCGCTGGCAGGACCAGATGAAGGGTGCGAGTGATGCCGGGATGACAGGCCAGGCGGGATTCGTGCCCCACTGAATCACAGGTGACCTGAGATTTGCTGGAACAAACAGACGGTTGGGGCGCTGGTGCTTGGACCTGGCTGGTCCCGAAGAGCCTCCATGACCTGCTTCTCGATCTCCCAGGTGAGGGCCGCTACGACCAAGTGGCTGGGAAGAATGGGAGCTGTCATGGCGGTGGTCGTCCTTCTGAAACATCCGGGAAAGAGCATCAGGTTTGATGTTGCGAGATCCCGGCGGTAGGAGCGTGAAATTGAAGCGCGTAAGAACAGAGACCACCGCTGTTGGCGGGAGTTCAGCCTCCTGGCTGTTTGGATATACTCCAGGTTCTTGTGGTCTGTCCACACTACGAATGGTTCCTTTGACCCCTCTAACCAGTGCCGCCATTCTTCAAGGGCGAGCTTGACAGCCAACAGCTCGCGGTTCCCAATGTCGTAGTTGCATTCGGCAGGGGTTAGCCGACGGAGTAGAAGGCACAGGGGTGCATCTTGCCATCCTCAGCTGCTCTTTGAGAAAGCACTGCACCCACTCCCACGTCCGAAGCATCTACCTCCACCACAAACTGCCTTGCTGCATCTGGCATCTGGAGGATGGGAGCAGAAGTGAAACATGTCTTGAGGATATTGAAGGCCTTATCAGCAGCTGATGTCCATTGGTACGGTTGTTTAGTGCTGGTTAGCGCCGTGAGGGGTGCAGCCACTGTGCTATAGTTTCTGATGAATCTCCTATAAAAGTTGGCAAGGCCCAGGAACTGTTGCAACTTCTTCCGAGACTCAGGAACTGGCCAGAAGTGACAGCCGACACCTTCGTGAGATCCATCTGAATGCTGCCCTCGGTCACCACATACCCCAGGAATGAAACGGTCTTGGCTGGAACTCGCACTTCTCTGCCTTCACGAAAAGAGAGTTCTCCAGCAGGCGGCGCAGGACCAACCGGACGTGGTGCGTGTGTTCTGACAGAGTCTTTGAGAATATTAAAATATCGTCAAGGTACACAAATACGAAACGTATTTAGCATGTCCCCTGAGGATATCATTCACTAGGGCTTGAAAAACTGCTGGGGCATTGGTGAGGCCGAAGGGCATGACGAGATATTCATAGTGGCCGGTTGGTGTGTTGAACGCTGTCTTCCATTCGTCTCCCTCCCTCATCCGCACCAGATGGTAGGCATTGCGAAGGTCCAGCTTAGTGAATACAGTGGCTCCCTGCAGCAGTTCGAAGGCAGACGAAAGTAAGGGCAGTGGGTAGCGATTCTTAACCGTGATGTCGTTCAGACCCCGGTATCTGCATGGACCAAGAGAACCGTCCTTCTTGCCGGCAAAGAAGAATCCCGTCTCCTGCGAGAAGCGACGGTCTAATTATCCCGGAGGCAAGAGAGTCATTAATGTAGTCCTCCATGGCCTTTCTTTCCGGGGCTGACAGTGAATACAGACGACCCTTGGGAGGTGCTGTGCCAGGCAGGAGATCAATCGCGCAGTCATAGGGTCTGTGTGGGGGTTAGAGATGTCGCCTTGGATTTGTTGAACACCTCTTTCAGGCTGTGGTAACAGGCCGGAACATTGGATATGTCGGAGGTGGCGCTAGATCCTTCCCGGTGAACGGGCAGGGTGGCCCCCTTAAACAGGTCTGGTGACAACTCCTTCCCACTCACGGACTGTTCCTGTCTCCCAGTCGATGTGGGGGTTTGTGCTGGCGGACCACGGGTATCCAAGAATGAGTGGTTGGCCAGGTGAGTGTAGGAGGTGAAACTGGATGGACTCCTGGTGGTTTCCTGACAGCAGGATTGTCACAGGGGCGGAGATATGGAGTGACAGTGCCAAGATGATGCCCATCCAGGGCTCGTGCAGGAATGGGTTGTGTCAGTTGATGATGGTTCCGCCCAGTTGCTGTGCAAGCTCAGGGTCCATGATGTTTGCTTCGGCTCCGGAATCCACAAGGGCGGCCAATGTATGAGTCTTGTCAGAAAGCTGAAGGGCGGAGATGAAGCAGGGTCTTTCGGATGGAGGGAGACTGAAGGCTTGTTGAGCCACCCGGATCTCCCCCTACACCTGGTGAGCTGCGGCTTTTGCCGGACAAGTAGCGACACGGTGATTCTCGCCACCACAGTAGAGGCAAAGGTTGGAGCTTAGACGGCGCCCGGCGCTCCTCGGGAGTCAGAGGCCGGCCAATCTCCATGCTCAGGCTGATTGAGTTGGCTATGGGACTTGACAGGCAGGGGCTGGACAGAAGCGTATCGACCCGAGTACGGATGGCGGTTGACTGAGACGGCCCTTCTCCCTCCTCCCGGTCTGTATACCGGTCAATGCGAACGGCAAGGTCAATGGCGGCATCAAGCGTTGAGGCGGGTCATGGGAAACAAGCTCGTCCTTGATATAGTCCGCCAGGCTATGGAGGAAGGCTTGCACCAGTGCCTCTGGGTTAAACGAGCTTTGACTGGCCAGGGTACGGGTCAATGGAAAGTCTGCCACTGTCCGGTGCCCTGACGGATGGTGAGCAGAGCTTGTGACGCTCGGCTGTTGGCGAGCCTAGGTCAAAGACCTTTAACATCTCCTCCTCCTCAAAGGCAGCTGAAGGAGGCACAGGCTGGGGTTTGCCGGGTCGAATTCCGCCGTTCCCCCACAACCGAGCTCGAAACCGGTGAGATGTGTGATGACATACCCCACCTTGGCTCCCTCTGTTGAGAAAGTCCTGGGCTGTAGTGCAAACTGGATTCGGCAGCTGCTCAAGAATGGTCTTACTTGCTTCTGGTTACATCAAAGCGTTCCGGGTTCCCAATCCTTGGTTCAGGAGCTGGGGATCTGGTGGCAGTACTGCCGGCCTGCAGCATTGGGACCTCCAGCGGAGGGATGAAGGAGTATCGGTGGTACAGGAACAAAAGGACCAGGGGGGTGCAGGTGGAGTAGCCGGGCTTGAGAAGGTAGTTGCAGGGCTTGGGCTAGCTGTTGTTGCTGCAGTTGGAACTGTTGTTGCTGCTGTTGAATAGCTGGAGAAGGGAAGCGGTGTCGCCAGCCATCCGATTTGTGTCTCCCTCAGAGCGTTCCAGTCGCTGTGGGGCAGTCCTCTCTGGCTCTTCCTCCATCGTGGTCAGGGAGTGCGCTGGGTCCATGATGGTCAAGATCGTTCTGTCACGAACAGAAGAGGACCCAAGAGCGCAAGTTCAAATTCAGAGTTCTTTATTCAAGGTTACAGGCGGGAAGAGGAGTCCCAGGGGTGTCAGGGGTCTTTCCAGGGTCCTCCTGTGGGTACCTGTGCTCCGGGGGTCACCAAATGTCCGGGGGTGTCAGTCCAAGTGCTTAGTGTGTGTGTCCCCAGTGATGGAGCGGCGTATCGGGCTGAGGTGGTGAAACGTCTGGGCACGCTCATCTGGTGGTCGGAGACCTGGGGGAACACACACACAACAGCAATATGAATGGCAGGCAGAAGTACAGATCAGGCTGGGCAAATATCGTGGTGAGAGACAGAAGGCAGAACGAGTTACCGGAGGGGCTGAAGATCGGAGAGTAGTCGAGGTCCAGAAGGCAGGTTGGGATAGACGGGGCAGTAGAACAAGAGGCAGTCAAGAAAGGATCGTATCACAAACAGGAGTCAGAGCGCAGACAGGCAGGTTACTGGTCCGGGTTTGAAGACGATCTGACAGGGCTTGGCTGAAAACCAGGGCTTGATATACTGGGAGAGGGTAGTGGGAAATGCAGTTCAGCTGGCAGAGTAATTAGAACAGAGTGAGGCTTAAGGTGAGGATGGTGAGTGGGAAATGCAGTGCAGCTGGCCAGGTAACAAGAGCAGAGCAGGGCAGGTGGAGCTAGTTAGGCTGAGTAGAGAGAGGGAGGTGAGCAGAGTGGAAGATAATTGAATGCAATTAATGTTGCTACCAGGGAGAGAGAGTGCTCATGACAGTTTTGTTGTTTTTCTCTAAGCACAACATTAAGACTGGGTGTACCGAGGATGAGGAGGCCTTGTAATCCCACAATGGAGACCCTCTATACATAGCGCATTATAAGGCACGAGAACAACCCTGATACCATCTTATTTCACTCATGTAAAACTCAATTATGGCAGACAGAACTATTCAACTATTAAAATGCCCCTGGCCAATAAACATAATTGGGTTAAAATGTTCTTTATAATAAAGAGTTTATTGTTGACCTCGAAGAGGGGATGGTAATATGAATCTATACATTTCTCTTTGGGAATCATCTTGACAGAAGAACAGTGGTTGTTCATTATCTTGTTGTTAACATCATGGACAATACAAGATGTTCTACCCAATGTTGATAGAAATTGAGACTGGAGTGGAGCGCTGGTCTTTTGCGCTGGCTATGCCAAAAACACGTGTCTGGCTCTAGGTAGGTGAAAGCCCACATTTTGGGAACGAAAGAACCCATTGAGCGTCATAGAGTATATGACGCTGAAAGTCAACATGTAGAGGAAGGGATGGGTGCTGTCTGAGCAGCATGCCTTAACCCCAAATTAAACAAGGCAAATATTTTTCTTGGCAAACACCATCTCATTTTTTTTTCAGACGTCAGGGAAAAGCAAATTGCTGTGCATACAGCTGAGCGAAGTGTTTCAGTGTTTCACGTCATTTCAGGGGCTGGCATTAGCCCAGTGGGGACTCTCTGAAAGCAACAAAGAGCCAGACTTTCAAAAAGGACCTGAATAGAATTAGTCATGCATAATTGATTTCTCACTTGAACATATTACCCTTTAATGTCGACAGCCAAAAGAGATTCTGTTAAACTGGCTGCTCATATTGAAGTGCTTCAAGCTATGTTTTCTGCAGTCGGTAGCTACACAGTTCATAATATGCGCCCTCTCTCAACTATGAGACGTAAAGTTTATGCCTACAGCACTCTTAGATGATCTGCATTTCCAAAACATAGACAGGACAGCCCTCTGTCTTGTATATATCTGCAGTTCCCTCACGTATATATATACATTTTAATCCCAAAGAGGAAATCAGCATATTCCCTCATGATATGTGGATTACTTTACCCACAGCTGTGATTTAAGGTGTCCTCTGTCTCCATGGTCTCCCCCACTGGGCCCAGTGAGTATGTTGGAGACCTGATGGGGTAGAGAAGGGAACGAGGGTATAGGGGGTTTGGGTAGGGTAACGTTTTTCCTGACTGGACTGGAAAAATAAGCCTGCGATGTGCACCGCGATCCCCATCCTCCATCCTCCCGCCACACTGAAACTCGTGGCTCCCATTAGGGTCTCTCAGCGATGCCATTTCACAGTAAATTTGATCTTATCAATGTTCCATTCTGGGATAATGAGGGTCCATTGCAAACCCAATGCACCAGTGTCCCTTCTCTCTCTTTGTGTGTGCGCGCTGGCATTAGAAACAGAATCAACCGTCCAGCTGCAGCGCCGGCAACCATCTCTTAACAAGGCAGCCGCTTGCCCAGACCAGACCACAGATGGGCCAAGGTTTGTTTCCAGCTCTGAAATTAGTGTAAAGTTAACGTATGAAACATGTTAATTCTCTATTCCTCAATGTGGCATCGGGAGAGCTCCACCCAGGAATTGGGAGAGCTCCACCAGCCCCCAAACACAAACACACACACACACACACACACACACACACACACACACACACACACACAGCACACACACACACACACACACACACACACACACACACACACAGGCATGCACAAAGGCATACAGGCATATAGACACACACACACTCACACACACAAACCGACACGCACACACACAGGCATACATATCTGGAAATACCCACACTTCAGAGCACAAAAAGTTACTGGGCTTGTTTACAAATGCAGACATACACATATATTTATAGCCTCCATGCGCCACTTAAAAATCCATCCTCAAACTAATTTCCTCTTAACGTGACACACCGAATGTCACAATTGTTCATATCCTGCTCTTTCTGGTCACCCAGGGGACTCATCCATCTCTACCTAACCCCAGCAGAGAGGCCTATTCCCTGGTGGACGGGAGATAGCCAGCACTATAAAACAAAAACGAATAATAATGTTGATTCAATGTACAATTGTAAGGCAGCCAGCTGCAATAGGATTGTGAGTTTGCCCCCTCTTGCGGCGAAGAGAACATTTTTACGTTTTTAAGTACATTTCCTGCATTTCTACATATTTTGCCATGGGGTGTAGAGAAAATGTTGCTATTTTATAACACATTTCATGCAATTCTACTCATTTTGCCACGGGGCGGAGAGAAGAATTTGCCATTTTTAAAAATCGGCCATGATTACTACAAGTTTAGATAGCTGGCTAGGACTAACACCAATCTATTTATTTTTTTTGCTGATTGAGTGACTGTCAGTGACTGACATAACAAGAGGAAAACTGCTGATGCACAACCTTTCGAAACTGCACCTATGGGCCCTGGTCAAAGAAGCACACTCTACGCTGTAAGAAATCAATACGTACAATTCTAAGGCAGCCAGCTGCAATAGGATTGTGAGTTCGCTCAACAAAAATGTTCTTGGGCAAACTCACAACAAAAGGTTTGTGTGTATTACCAACCAGGCACGAAAGGCATGCGTGCCCAGGGGCCCTTGACCTCAAGGACTCCCACATTGATTTTGTTAGTCACTCACTCAGATATTGT
>NW_025537708.1:0-28889 GCF_020615455.1 Coregonus clupeaformis | reverse complement strand
AGTTACGGCTGTTGACGGACTTGTGGTTTTGATTTCGCAGAATTCTCTCACTGGCTAATGACTATAATAGCGTATTCTGATCCAACCATTAATTTATACACTGTTGTGCCCTGGCCTGAGAGGATGGAAGATCAATATGTAGCTAAGGATGTGGAATGTTAATGACAATCAGCTAACGTTGCCCATGAATGGAAGTTAGGCTAAAGCGTTTGAGCCAGGTAGCCTAGGACAACAAAAATAAAAAGCGCTACTGTATGAAGAGTAATGAGACCGCTTCTGGCCAACACATGGAGAGGAGGATGGCATTGGCATTTCTCTACAGGTAGGGTGAGCCAGAATATTTTTCACTTGTAACGAACGCCAAACGCACGCACACACACACATACACACAGGCAAACAGAAATCAGAACCATGGAGCAGCCACGCACTGGTATTTATGTTTATGTGTTGATTGACTAAATTGTTTTTGGTATCTTTAGATGTCACTGTAATAGACTAAGCAGAGGTGATTTGATAATGTTGAAGCTGAAATGGAAGCTGTAATAGAGGATGCAGCTCCTGTTTTCGCTAGACTTTGCATTAACTCTCTGTGTGTTCTAAATCAATACTGTTTGGTGGTCTGAAAATGTCGGGAAACATTAACTTGTTTGACTATGTTGTAGGGTCATGTAAACTGTCTGTTACATGCAATATGTGTTGTGGACTCACCTGGACGGAGGTTGCCATATCCAGTTTTGTAATTACATAAAGGTGTGGTAATTCATTCTGCCATCTTTCTTCTCATTGTCCGGCCTTTGCCCATATATCATGGTCGCAAGGGCATATGGGAATTAAAGGTTATAGAGCAAACAATGCAATTATCGCAACATGGCTTCCCAGTGATTTGACCGATGCACCCGCTTACTGTATGCAGGGGACTAGACTCCAAAGAGGCCTATGTGTGAAATCCATTACTGTAGGATACGGCAGGGATATTGTTGTTACGTAATTCGCCGAGACTAAGCTCCTCCTCCTGTTGCGGGCAGGCTTCGGCGCTTCGCCGCCCCCAGAGTACCAGCTGCCACCGCTTGATGTTCTCTATGTTTGTTTGGTTTTGCCCTGTTGGTGACCTGTTTCTGCATTATGTACTGATTAGGTCAATGCCTATACGTTTTTGGGTTTTGTTTGCAGTGTTGTTGAACGCTCTGTCCGTTGGTGGATGAGTGTTTTACACTAGTAAGCTTAAAGTGCGCTGACGCACCGCTTATGGTAATCAGCCAGCGTGCTCCTGTGTTTTGAGGCCCGTTATGGTTTGTATTTGCCTTAGACAACAAAGCTCGTTTGACTCAGCGCTGTGTCCCGGCCTGACTCCAAAACCGCATCCACATCAGCCCATGACAATTGTAAAATACTTTTACTGAAAGGTTGAGTTGTACGAGGAAGTGAAATGTGAAGTTAAGTTGACCTCCCGTGAGAATGTGAAGCAAGAAGAGAAAATATTTGCAGACAAACAATTGATTTCATACGTCTCAACTAAGACAGAACACGTTTCTGGGTCCTTTTTTCTCTTCAACCATTGGTGTTGGAAGTGCAACGCTGGGACAGTAGAGAGCTGGACACACACACACACACACACAGCCACACACACGCACACACCACACACACACACACACACACACACACACACACACACACACTTGTGTATAAACAGCAGCACAAATGGGTAACACACCTACCCACCTGCTGGGTGTCAGCTTGTCACTCCTACCTGTGGGTGTCAGTTGGTTCTGTTTTGTTGTTCAACCTGTGGTCTTGGTTCACTCTACCTGTTGGGTGTCAGTTTGTTTCACCAGTCTACTGTTGGGTGTCATTTGCTTGGTTCACTCCTACCTGTTGGGTGTCAGCCTGGTTCACTCCTACCTGTTGGGTGCAGTACTGTTGGGTGTCCTCCTTGTTGGGTGTGCTTGTGGTTCACTCACCTGTTCCTTGTTGGGTGTCAGCTTGGTCTACTTCACCTGTTGGGTGTCAGCTTGGTTCACCCAATCAGCTGTGGTTTACCCTACTTGTTGGGTGTCAGCTTGGTTCACTACCTGCTGGGTGTCAGTTTGGTTCACTCCTACCTGTTGGGTGTCAGCTTGGTTTACTCTACCTGTTGGGTGTCAGCTTGTTTCCACTCCTATTTGTTGGGTGTCAGCTTGGTTCACTCCTACCTGTTAGGTGTACAGCTTGGTTCACCCAATCAGCTTGGCTTACCACTTACATTTACATTTACGTCATTTAGCAGACGCTCTTATCCAGAGCGACTTACACATTTGTGCATTCACCTTATAGCCAGTGGGATAACCACTTCACAAAGTTTTTTTTTGGCGTGGGTTGGGAGTAAGGGGGTAGAAGTATTACTTTATCCTATCCCAGGTATTCCTTAAAGAGGTGGGGTTTCAAATGTCTCCGGAAGGTGGTGAGTGACTCCCGCTGTCCTGGCGTGGTGAGGGAGCTTGTTCCACCATTGGGGTGCCAGAGCAGCGAACAGTTTTGACTGGGCTGAGCGGGAATATGCTTCCGAGCAGAGGTAGGGAGCCAGCAGGCCAGAGGTGGATGAATGCAATGCTCCCTCGTTTGGGTGTAGGGACTGATCAGAGCCTGAAGGTACGGAGGTGCCGTTCCCCTCACAGCTCCGTAGGCAAGCACCACTAGTCTTGTAGCAGATGCGAGCCAACTGGAAGCCAGTGGAGTGTGCGGGAGGAGCGGGGGTGACGGAGAGAAAACTTGGGAAGGTTGAACACCAGACGGGTGCGGCATTCTGGATGAGTTGTAGGGGGTTTAATGGCACAGGCAGGGGAGCCCAGCCAACAGCGAAGTTGCAGTAATCCAGACGAGATGACAAGTGCCTGATTAGGACCTGTGCCGTTCCTGTAAGGCAGGGTCGCACTCTCCGAATGTTGTAGAGCATGAACCTACAGGATCGGGTCACCGCCTTGATGAGCGGAGAACAACAGGGTGTTGTCCAGGGTCACGCCAAGGCTCTTCGCACTCTGGAGGAGGACACAACGGAGTTGTCAACCGCGTGATGGCGAGATCATGGAACAGGCAGTCCCCTTCCCTGGGAGGAAGAGCAGCTCCGTCTTGCCAAGGTTCAGCTTGAGGTGGTGATCCGTCATCCATACTGATATGTCTGCCAGACATGCAGAGATGCGAATCGACACCTGGTTATCAGAAGGGAAGGAGAAGATTAGTTGTGTGTTGTCAGCGATAGCAATAGGAGAGGCCATGTGAGGATATGACAGAGCCAAGTGACTTGGTGTACAGAGAGAATAGGAGAGGGCCTAGAACCGAGCCCTGGGGGACACCAGTGGTGAGTCACGTGGTGCGGAGACAGCCTCGCCACGCCACATTGGAGGAGCGACGGCCGGTCAGGTAGGACGCAATCCAAGAGTGAGCCGCGCCGGAGATGCCCAGCTCGGAGAGGGTGTGGAGAGGAGGATCTGATGGTTCACAGTATCAAAGGCAGCAGACAGGTCTAGAAGGACAAGAGCAGAGGAGAGAGAGTTATCTTTAGCAGTGCGGGAGAGCCTCCGTGACACAGAGAAGAGCAGTCTCAGTTGAATGACCAGTCTTGAAACCTGACTGGTTTGGATCAAGAAGATCATTCTGAGAGAGATAGCAAGAGAGTTGTCTAAAGACGGCACGCTCAATAGTTTTGGAGAGAAAAGAAAGAAGGGATATTGGTCTGTAGTTGTTGACATCAGAGGGATCGAGTGTTGGTTTTTTGAGAAGGGGGTGCAACTCTCGTCTCTTGAAGAAAGAAGGGACATAGCCAGCGGTCAAGGATGAGTTGATCAGCGAGGTGAGGTAAGGGAGAAGGTCACCGGAGATGGTCTGGAGAAGAGAGGATAGGGGTCAAGCGGGCAGGTTGTTGGGCGTGCCTGCCGTCACAAGTCGCAAGATTTTATCTGGAGAGAGGGGAGAAAGAAGTCAAAGCATAGGGTAGGGCAGTGTGAGCAGGACGGCAGTGTCATTTGACTTAACAAACGAGGATCGGATGTCGCCAACCTTCTTTTCAAAATGGTTGACGAAGGTCATCCACAGAGAGGGGAGGAGGGGGGATACAGCAGGGAGGAGAATGTGGCAAAGAGCTTCCTAGGTTAGAGGCGAAGATGCTTGGAATTTAGAGTGGTATAAAGTAGCTTAGCAGCAGAAACAGATGAAGAAAATGTAGAGAGGAGGGAGTGAAAAGATGCCAGGTCCGCAGAGAGTCTAGTTTTCATCCATTTCCGCTCAGCTGCCCGGAGCTCTGTTCTGTGAGCTCGCAATGAGTCATCAAGCCGCGGAGCTGGAGGGGAGGACCGAGCTGGCCGGGAGGATAGGGGGACATAGAGGTCAAAGGATGCAGAAAGGGGAGGAGAGGAGGGGTTGAGGAGGCAGAATCAGGAGATTGGAGGGAGAAGATTTGAGCAGAGGGAAGAGATGATAGGATGGAAGAGGAGAGAGTAGCGGGAGAGAAAGAGCGAAGGTTGCGACGGCGCATTCACCATCTGTGTAGGGGCAGAGTGAGTAGTGCGTTGGAGGAGAGCGAGAGAGAAAAGGATACAAAGTAGTGGTCGGAGACATGGAGGGGAGTTGCAGTGAGATTAGTAGAACAACAGCATCTAGTAAAGATGAGGCCGGCTTATTGCCTGCCTTGTGAGTAGGGGGACGGTGAGAGGGTGAGGTCAAAAAGAGGAGAGGAGTGGAAAGAAGGAGGCAGAGAGAAATGAGTCAAATGTAGACGTAGGGAGGTTGAAATCCCCCAGAACTGTGAGGGTGAGACGATCCTCAGAAAGGAACTTATCAAGGCGTCAAGCTCATTGATGAACTCTCCAAGGGAACCTGGAGGGTGATAGATGACAAGGATATTAAGCTTAAATGGGCTAGTGACTGTGACAGCATGGAATTCAAATGAGGAGAGAGACAGATGGGTCAGGGGGAAAAATTGAGAATGTCCACTTGGGAGAGATGAGATTCCTGTGCCACCACCCCGCTGGACC
The DNA here is from genome assembly GCF_020615455.1 of Coregonus clupeaformis. Lineage (NCBI taxonomy): Eukaryota > Metazoa > Chordata > Actinopteri > Salmoniformes > Salmonidae > Coregonus > Coregonus clupeaformis. Next base: position 23,886 of record NW_025537708.1, on the reverse strand, counting down.
AAGATGCTCTCGGGGGCATACGAGAACACATGGTCAGACGAGGAGAGAGCAGTAGGAGTAGCAGTGTTTTCAGTGGTAATCCATGTTTCCGTCAGCCAAGAAGTCGAGGGACTGAGGGTAGCATAGGCTGAGATGAACTCTGCCTTATTGGCAGCAGAACGGCAGTTCCAGAGGGGCTGCCTGAGACCTGGAACTCCACTGGGTGGTGCGTGCAGGGACCACCAGGTTAGAGAGGCAGCAGCCACACGGCGGTGAGGCGTTTGTGTAGCCTGTGCGGAGAGGAGAGAACAGGGATAGGCAGAGGCATAGTTGACAGGCTGCAGCAAATGGCTACAATAATGCAGAGGGAGGATCGAATGAAATGAACTAAACATCTGGGAAAGGAGAGACGGGGCCTCCCTCACCACAACTCCCAAATATAACTCTCCCAACTTCCACCTCAGAAACTATAATTGTTGTAAACCACAGCGGTTCAATGTTTTCTAGGAATAGACTAACTTAGTTTATTCAGCTAGCTAACTAGGTGCAGTATTATTCCGTGAAAATCGTCCGGGCACCCTAGTCATAAGACGCCACAGCCAGCTAGCATGCCGGGACTCCAACAACACGGTTTAGCGCCAATACTGCGCCACAACAAACCACCAGTGTATCAACACGCAAGCAGATCGTTCGTTTCCGTGTCTAACGTTGCGGGTTAGCTTGATCGAGTCCGTCATCGAAACTTATTCAGCCAGTTAGTTAGCTAGAATAGTTAGCAAACTAAGCTAGTCATTGCTTTCAGACAAAGAAGAACCCCCTCCTTTCTACGGCACTAACACACAGAGAGAGCCAAACTAACGTTAACTAGTCACCCATGTCCGAATTCCTTGAACGACTGGCTATCAATATGTAAAAAAACAAAACACAAATGTAGGTTATGACTTACCCTAGCAGCTACTGTTAGCTAGCCAGTGCAAAGTTAGCCACTGAATTGACTCAGCCAGTTTTGCGTCTGTTCGCTCGGTCGTTCCAGCTATTGTTTACTAGTAGCTATCCAGATAGCAACAAGCTAGCCTAATTCAAGCTACAGTAGCCACTTGCTACCTAACGTTAACACTTGTTGCGGGCTTCAGCTTGGTTCACTCCTACCTGTTGGGTGTCAGCTTGGTTCACTCCTACCTGTTGGGTGTCAGCTTGGTTCACTCCTACCTGTTGGGTGTCAGCTTGGTTCCACTCCTACCTGTTGGGTGTCAGCTTGTTTCCACTCCTACCTGTTGGGTGTCAGCTTGGTTCCTCCTACCTGTTGGGTGTCAGCTTGGTCTCTCTTACTAACACACCTAGCTCCAGGCCCCATTTTTCACCTTTTTCAGCAAACAAACTTTCTGTTTTCAGCGTCATATTCAGCAATCACCATTTCATTTGGTTGCATAGAGGAGACACTAAAACAACACTAACAAGACTTGAGGAAACGTTGTTGTTTTCTTTTAGCAACCAATAGGGAAGGAAATCCTCTGTAAGGGAGATGATGATGATAATAATGGAAAGGCTGAAATAACAACAGACTCAACTCAAAATGGCTGCTGTTTTCTCTCTACCTTCCTCAGAAGCCTCTCCTCAGGTGACCCCTTTTACCATGACTGTTCCCTTGCTTTCCTTCCCATGCAATTTGCTCTCATCTGTTGCCTCAATCTCTTTTTCTCCCCTCCCCCTTTATTCGATCCCCATCTGTAAATAATTTCCAACTGTCCATATCTTCTCTTGCTCCTCCACTCTCTTTAGTGGGTGGACATGGTGGGGGCCAGGGGCCGGGGGGGAGAGGGTTGGCAGAGCGGGAGAGGGAGTAGAATGGTGCGTGGGGATGAGGGGGCGGTGGTGGGTGGTGAAGGGGAGGTGGTGGGTGGTCGGGGTCGGGGTTGAAGGCTCCGTTGCTCTGGGCCTCCACCAGGCGTTTCAGAATAGTCCGCAGTGTTTCCTGAAAATAATGTAGAACTGTGAAGATCTAGTATAGAATGAACTCATTTAGCTACAGCAGAAACTCCTTTTTTGTTGAAGGAGCATTCCATGTACAGTATGCTGTATCTATTTGGAATTTGTTTCCAGCATAGCATTTTTACAAACATATTTATTCCATAGTCATGAGAAAGCTATCAACACTAAAACATCTAATCCGCCTTCACATTCCCCAATGTCTCTCTCTCTCTCTCTCTCTCTCTCTCTCTCTCTCTCTCTCTCTCTCTCTCTCTCTCTCTCTCTCTCTCTCTCTCTCTCTCTCTCTCTCTCTCTCTCTTCCCCTTCTTCCCTCCCCCTTTCGCCGGACTGTCACCACACTGCATGCATCAGCTCCATCTTCCATTTGACACTCTCGTCTCTCTCCACTCCCCTGCACTCCTCCTACGAGAAAAGGAGGGAAGGATGTCAACTCCCCATATTAGTGTTCAAGGTCTTTTCTTTTCAGTTCTACTCTTTCCTTGTTTCTTTTCATTTTACTTGATGCTTGGTAAAACTGGCTGTTGATTTTCCTACTTGTAATTGTTATATCTATGTATCTTTTGCTTGTTTCTTCTTATGTCCAATATAGACAGCGCACCCACTGGGTACAAACTGGTTGAATCAATGTTGTTTCAATGTAATTTGTCAGTGTATTATGACGTGGAATCTACGTGGAAAATACATTGGATTTGAAAAAAGTAATCAACTGTTGTTTTGAGGGTGAAATTTCAACCACAGGATTATGTCATCATTGTAACCCATTTTCAACATAGATATATATACCTTTTATAAAATATGTTGCATTTGTACCTTTGAAACAACGTCAGATCTTAAACGTTATATCCACTATCTGAAAAAGAAATGTGTCCTGGCAGCACCTCCTACTGGAGTGTTGATCAATCTACAGCTATTTATTTGGTCTCCCATCCAGGGTTTTAACTAAGCCCAGCCCTGCTTAGCTTTGATATTTGTCACTGACTACTTCCAATGTGTTATCGTAAGAATGATTGTTGAGAGATCTCTTATATTCACTGTTGCTATTGAAGTCATTCCAAAGGGTAGGTTTAACAGAGCAAATGAAATGTAACCATACTTTATAAGTCATATACTGTATCATCAATGATACTATTTAGGCCTATATGCTGTAGCATTTGCAAAGTCATCAACATCTATTGTTTCAATTCAATCCAGAATTCAACTAAAATACACAAATCACAATAGGCCTAGGGTTTCAAGCTTTGGTTGATTTAAAATTGTATCTTCAAGTTAATCATTAACATGTTGGATTCACGTATCCATCACAACCTAAAATCTAAATTAAAGAATAGGACTAAATCAAATAAAACTTTATCTAAAGTGCATTTAAAGTTTGATTATACTTAATCCTATTCTTTAACTTAGATTTTGGTTGAGATGGAGATGTGAATCAACATATCAATTATAAATGTTTAAACAAACTGGATATTGAATTGTGTTTGGTTGTCAACACAACCAAATATCAACATTTGAATGAGATATATCTTCTGTTTGGATAATTCCCATCTGTCCCACTGAATCCAACATATTAATTATTAATCTGTAGACAAACTGGAATTAAAGCCAGACTAAGTTAGTGGCACAAAATACAACAAACACAATTCAATATCACTTTTGCAATACAGTAAATAGCCTATTAACTTGACACTGTTAACCAAAAAATAGAAGTTAAAGAATAGCACTAAGCCAGTGGCTCAGATGAAACGATCCAAGCTGTTAGACATCTGCGGTGCTGCTCGTGGCAATGTCATTTCAGCTGAGTCTATCTTTAAGTTAAGGCTATCTTACAAACTAAGGGAACAGTATTTTATTCAACCTTAAAATGAGCAACACATCCATAGCCAACATTCTGAGGTTGGTCTACTTTAACTATAAATGTCCACTTATGTAATCCTAGAAAGCGTGCATGTTCAAGATAACATGCAAAGGTCTCGGGTCTGTGGAGATCTTCACAATTGCTATTATAATCTGTGCAGAATCTCGAACAGCATTGATCACTTGCACTATCTAATTTTAATGTAATCTCATTCACATCAGACGGGGGCTAGAGTGGAGTGGGTCGAGAGCTTCAAGTTCCTCGGTATCCACATCACTAAAGATCTATTATGGTCCAAACACACCAACACAGTCGTCAAGAGGGGCATGACAACAGATTCTTTCCCCTCAGGAGGCTGAAAAGATTTGGCATGGGCCCTCAGATCAAAAAAGTTATACAGCTGCACCATTGAGAGCATCTTGAATGGCTGCATCACCGCTTGAAATGGCAACCGCTTGCATCCGACCGCAAGGCACTACAGAGGGTAGTGCAAACGGCCCCAGTACATCACTGGGCCGAGCTCCCTGCCATCCAGGACCTCTAGTACCCAGGCGGTGTCAGAGGAAGGCCCTAAAAATTGTCAAAGACTCCAGCCACCCAAGTCATAGACTGTTCTCTCTGCTACTGCCCGGAAAGTCTGGAACCAACAGGACCCTGAACAGCTTAAGACTGTTAAAGTAGTTAGTTAAATAGTTAACTATAGTTAATAGTTAATAGTTAATAGCTACCCGGACAATCTGCACTCACTTTATTTACTCACATGCACTGCTGTTACTGTTTACTTTCTGTCACTTTATTCATAGTTATATGTACAGTTGAAGTCGGAAGTTTACATACACTTAGGTTGGAGTCATTAAAACTTGTTTTTCAACCACTCCACACATTTCTTGTTAACAAACAATCATTTTGGCAAGTCGGTTAGGACATCTACTTTGTACGCATGACACAAGTAATGTTTCCAACAATTGTTTACAGACAGATTATTTCACTTATAATTCCCTGTAGCACAATTCCAGTGGGTCAGAAGTTTACATACACTGAGTTGACTGTGCCTTTAAACAGCTTGAAAATTCGAGAAAATGATGTCATGGCTTTAGAAGCTTCCTGATAGGCTAATTGATATCATTGAGTCAATTTGAGGTGTACCTGTGAATGTATTTCAAGGCCTACCTTCAAACTCAGTGCCTCTTTGCTTGACATCATGGGAAATCAAAATAAATCAGCCAAGACCTCAGAAAAAAAATGGTACACCTCCACAAGTCTGGTTCATTCTTGGGAGCAATTTCCAAACGCCTGAAGGTACCACGTTCATCTGTACAAACAATAGTACGCAAGTATAAACACCATGGGACCACACAGCCGTCACACCGCTCAGGAAGGAGACGCGTTCTGTCTCCTAGAGATGAACATACTTTGGTGCGAAAATTGCAAATCAATACCAGAACAACAGCAAAGGACCTTGTGAAGATGCTGGAGAAACAGGTACTAAAGTATCTATATTCACAGTAAAACAAGTCCTATATCGACATAACCTGAAAGGCTGCTCAGCAAGGAAGAGCCAATGCTCCAAAACCACCAGCAAAAAAGCCAGACTCGGTTTGCAACTGCACATGGGGACAAAGATCATACTTTTTGGAGTAATGTCCTCTGGTCAGATGAAACAAAAATAGAACTGTTTGGCCATAATGACCATCGTTATATTTGGAGGAAAAAGGGGACTGCTTGCAAGTCGAAGAACACGGCATCCCAACCGTGAAGCACAGGGTTGGCGGCATCATGCTGTGTGGGTGCTTTGCTGCAGGAGGGACTGGTGCACTTCACAAAATAGATGGCATCATGAGGAAGGGAAAATTATGTGGATATATTGAAGCAACATCTCAAGACATCAGTCAGGAAGTTAAATCTTGATAAATGGGTCTTCCCAAATGAACAATGACCCCAAGCAGTACTTCCAAAGTTGTGGAAAAATGGCTTAAGGACAACAAAGTCAAGATATTGGAGTGGCCATCACAAAGCCCTGACCTCAATCCTATAGAACATTTGTGGGCAGAACTGAAAAAGCGTGTGCGAGCAAGGAGGCCTACAAACCTGACTCAGTTACACCAGCTCTGTCAGGAGCTCTGTCAGGAGGAATGGGCCAAAATTCACCCAACTTATTGTGGGAAGCTTGTGGAAGGCTACCTGAAACCTGTTTGACCCAAGTGAAACAATTTAAAGGCAATGCTACCAAATACTAATTGAGTGTATGTAAACTTCTGACCCACTGGGAATGTGATGAAAGAAATAAAAGCTGAAATAAATCATTCTCTCTACTATTATTCTGAGCATTTCACATTCTTAAAAATAAAGTGGTGACCCTAACTGACCTAAGATAGGGAATTTTTACTAGGTTTAAAATGTCAGGAATTGTGAAAAACTCAGTTTAAATGTATTTGGCTAAGGTGTATGTAAACTTCCGACTTCAACTGTACATATCTACCTCAATTACCTCGATGCCCCCTGCACATTGACTCAGTACTGATACCCAGTGAATATAGCCAAGTTATCGTTACTCATTATGTATCTATTATTGCTTTTATTATTACGTATTTTACTTTTCTATTATTTCTCTATTTTCTCTCCTCTGCATTGTTGGAAGGGCCCGAGTAAGCATTTCACTGTTTGTCCACACCTTTTCCTTACGAAGCATGTGAGCGAATACCATTTGATTTGATTTGATTTGATCTCTCTGAAATCCAGGTCTTTTGGTTCCGCTATTAGATGAAGTACAGTGATAACACGTTAACTTGTTGTATAAATACAAAATATCTGACATTGTATTCCCCATTTCAACTTTCTTGTGCTTTTAAATGGTTGAAAGCGCAGTGATAACATTTAGATGATAACTAAACTAAATATCAGACATTGTTTTTCCCATTGTAATTTGGTTCTGCTTTCAGATAGTTGAAAGCATAGTGATAACACATTCGGGAATTCAACAAACTTCTGGCTGTCTTTTTGAGTGGGTGAATAAAGGTTGAAGTCTTACTGATCAACATCTCAACCAAATATGATCCAATTGTCCATGCTGAAAGAGGATGTGGTGTGCCCAGCGGTAATTTGTTCTTGCTCACTAAGGATGGTGTCTGGTTACAGTGTCTTCATTTCCTGTTTTCCGGGAGAAAGCTGGCAAGATGACAGCACTAGGAACTGACAGAGGAGTTACACTACCGTTCAAAAGTTTGGGGGTCACTTAGAAATGTCCTTTGTTTTCAAAAGAAAAGCAATTTTTTTGTCCATTCAAATAACATCAAATTGATCAGAAATACAGTGTAGACATTTTTAATGTTGTAAATGGCTATTGTAGAAATGGCTGATTTTTTTATGGAATATCTACATAGGCGTACAGAGGCCCATTATCAGCAACCATCAGTCCTGTGTTCCAATGGCACGTTGTGTTTGCTAATCCAAGTTTATCATTTTAAAAGGCTAATTGATCATTAGAAGGGGAGTAGTACACAGCGTTGTAGCAAACACACATCTCCAAATGATCATAACTCTGTCTGCATTTTGTTGAGGTTAAAAGTATCAACATTTGCTCTGTTTCCTCTTGTCAGTTGTTGTTCATTGTTTAACCAGACCTAGGTTAAAATAGTATTTGTTGTCTTTCAAAAACATTAGCTGCGCTCTATTGAGTTTGCCTGGCACAATAGAACCAACGAAATAGTCCCAAAAGTTCAAAAACCCGGCCATCTGACATTCCAGACAGGCTCTATCAAACACTCAAAGTATTTGAAAAAAACAAAATACCACTTGAACCCAATGTCTGGTTTGCAACCCAGTTTTAGTTCCTCTCAGTCTCTGTCATTCACCTCAAGTTCACACAGGCAGTGGTTGATCTCAGAGGGAACCAGCCTCTTGGGTAAACTATGGAACTCCTGCAAGGACAGAAGCCAAAGAAATACAAAACTGTCAGAAACGAACAAGACAGAAGTTTATTATAACGCTGCTTCATCAAAAGCCAGAGGAACAACAAGGGTATTCAAAGGCCTTGGCATGTAAACTAGATACATTTTCCACTGTGTAGTGGCTTTGACCACAACCTTTAGTTTCCTTTGCAAGTGTAAAAACACAATAGCTTCAAACCAGAAGTAGCGCATTCAAACAACCCAAACCCTTTTGCTGATTCTATAATGACAATAGTGGTTCTATATCGTGGAGCTCCGCTTCACAGGGGAGCTCTGCTCCTATTGGTTTACCCACTGCCCTAAGGCAGCATCAGCCTGAGACAAAATTATGCACACACCTGCAGCCAATAGGAGTACAGGTGTACTATAAGAGGGGATACCTCCCTCAATCAGCCCTTCCTTTATCTTCAGCCACTGGACTAGACTGAAGAAGCCAAGAAGAGACGAAGAGAAGACTCAGGACGAGAAAACGCTCGTCAATTCCAGTTCTTCAACGTCGGTCAAGAATGAGCACACCTGGAGATTTTCCACCCCCAAAAGCTATTTTCAGAGCTCAATGCCGATGTTCCTCCGCAGCTACGGACCCCACGACTTGTGTTTTGTGTGTTTGGGTCGCAGCATGCGAAGGATGGAACCCAAGCGTTCCCTCTAATTGCGCCTCCTGCGCCCTCCTTCCCTTTGAAGGAGAGGAAGCAGCGCTGGGCATTCTTTAGGGGAGGATATTCCCTTAGAGGATGTGCTCTCGAGTACTAGCCTCAGCCTCGAGGCGTCATCTGAGGGCGCCCGACTCTGAGGATGACAAGGAGAGAGGGGAAGAGCTGGATATTCCATCGGAACAATCCGTCCCTCTGACCCAGACTTTTAAGACCCCCCTTCCATTGGGCGATGACGACACGGCTCTGAGAAATCAGTAGCCCTGTCCTTCGCAGCGGCCTCTCTGCGCTCAGACTTTCCTGGGCTCATTGAGCGGGCTGCTAATCGACTGGAGATAGCGCTGCCCCCCATTCCCCCTGCTGCGGAGGTGGATATGATGGAGGGCAAACCCTATTCTCGGCCGAGGAAGGCGGCTGAGCCATTGGCTCCAGCCATGCCCTCTCTCAGCAAATATGTCGAGGGCTCATGGGAGGCACCTTTAGCGGCACGTTCGCCGGCTAAGATGTACTGCCCATTCACCAGAGTGGAAGGAAGGGAGAGAGCTGCCAAGGGAATCCCCAGGCTCGAGAGCGCCAATGGCGGCATATCTAGTGCCGAGTTCGAGTCCCTGGGCATCCTTCAAGAAAAGCCACTTTACCAACACAAAGGACAGGCTCACAGCGCAGCTGGCAGATAAGTCCTTCACGTTGGGAGCCCAGGCTGTGGCAGCAGCAAACAATATTGCCCTCCTCGCGGCCCTCTATCATGTTTAACAAACGGGTAGATCTGAGCTCACGAGTGAGGAGGTGGAAGAGGCGTCCCAGATTTCTGGCGCTATTCTTCACCTAACGCAGGCGTCTGCTATATGTGCGGGGAGGTCCATGCCACTTCGGTGGTCATGGAGCGACACCTCTGGCTGTCGTTGACTGCCATGAAGGAGACCACAGAGCCGTCACTGCTCAACGCCCCTCTCTCTGATGACGGGGTTTCTTCGGGTCGCCGGTCAATGAGGCGATGGGCGTTTTGTAAAGTTGGACGAGGATAAGAAGCAGCTGGCTAGACACCTGCCACTGGCAGGGAAGTCTAATCACACGCCACAGAAGCCGTCTACCTCCAACGCCCCCAGTAGAACTTCTACAGTGAGGCGGCGTGCCTGGCGTCAGGCGTCAGCCGCAGCAGCAGGCGAGTGGGCCCCACCCCCAGCAGCACCCGTGGCTACGAGCTGATTCCGCCGGCGAGGAGGTGGTCACGAAGTCGCCCTGGCAGCACCCTAAGGGGCGCAGAAGAGGCGACATCAATGACGGGACGAGGGGGAGAGAATGGGAGCTGGCCTCGGCGTGGGATACGACTGAGCCCACTATTCCCCCCACCCTTCTGTTCGGGGTATGGAGGAAACTGTTTGTTTTGATGTGTTTAATAAAGAGTTGTCACAAGAGAGCCCTTTTCCATAACACGTCTGAGAACTTTCAGAGTACTTCAGAGTACATTCAGAGTACTTCACGCCCTAGGTATCTCTCCCACCGAGGGTGTGTAGCTGAGCTACAGGAGGTGAGGAGGAGAAAGGTAGCAAGGCTGCAGCCTTAGCTTACCTCATAAAGATCTCACACCACAGACTCTAGGAGTACTGTAGTGAAGGTCTCACATAGCAGGCTGCAGTCTCAGTCAGGCAGTGGCATATCTCCCGAGTGGCGCAGTGGTCTAAGGCACTGCATCGCAGCTAGCTGTGCCACTAGCAATCCTGGTTTGAATCCAGGCTCTGTCGTAGCCGGCCGCAACCAGGAGACCCATGGGGCGGCGCACAATTGGCCCAGCGTCGTCCTGGGTAGGTGAGGGAATGGCCGGCAGGGATGTAGCTCAGTTGGTAGAGCATGGCGTTTGCAACGCCAGGGTTGTGGGTTCGATTCCCATGGGGGGCCAGTATGAAAAATAACAAAAATAAGAAATAATGTATGCACTCACTAACTGTAAGTCGCTCTGGATAAGAGCATCTGCTAAATGACAAAAAATGTAAATGTAAAAAAAATTATGACGCAACCGCTATTCGGGGATGACGCCTTGTCTCAGGCTAACGCCTCAGTCAGCGCAGTTCAGACCCGTGCTGCGTTCACGGAGGGCCGGAATACTAGAGTTACGGATGTAACCAACGTATTGGCGCCCCGTTTTCTCACAGAACGATTGATTCTCACCACTCTGAGTGTAGCTCAGCCCACCAAGGGTGCGCAGCTGAGCATACACAGGAGGCGTGTGTGAAGAGGGTATCAAGGCACCGCCTTGTGTTACCTAATAGAGACCTCACGTCACAGACTCCTAGGAGTGCTGTAGTGAGTGTCTCTCATAGCAGGCAGCAGTCTCAGCCAGATAATGGCATGATGACGTGACCTATATATGGGGATGGCGCTCTGTCTCAGGCTAACGCCTTAGTCAGTGCAGTGCAGACCCGTGCTACGTTCAAGGAGGGCCGGAATACTAGAGTTACAGGCGTAACCAACGTATCGGCGCCCCCGTTTCTCACAGAACGCACTGATACTCACTACTCTGAGTGTAGCTCAGCCCACCAGGAGTGCGTAGCTGAGCACACACGAGGCGAGTGTTAAAAAGGTATCAGGGCGCCACCTTGTGGCACCAGTTAGAGACCTCACATCACAGACTCCTAGGAGTGCTGTAGTGGGTGTCTCTCATAGCAGGCAGCAGTCTCAGCCAGGTAATGGCATGGTGACGCGACTGCTACCCGGGGATGACGCCTTGTCTCAGGCTAACGCCTCAGTCAGCGCAGTTCAGATCCGTGCTGCGTTCACGGAGGGCCGGAATACTAGAGTTACGGACGTAACCAACGTATTGGTGCCCCCGATTCTCTCAGAACGTGCTGATGTTTCCTCTCCCTTTCGAGGGAGGCCCGCCTTGGGCTGTTCCACCACCTCAGTGCTGGGGAATAGCGGCGGCAAGGGCCATAGAGGAATAGAGGTCATTCCTACTGCAAGTACCACAGCTTCGTGCTCGCCCGCTCTCTCTGCATTGCTGGGAGTGGCAGCGAAGCTGTACCCTCTCACGTTGGCTAGACCAGACGTTGCAGAAGGGTTATGCCATCCAATTCCATCGGACCCCGCCCCCATTCAGGGGAGTGGTGGAGACGGTGATGAAAACGCCCGAAAAAGTGGCCGCTCTGGTATCAGAGATTACGGAACTTTTGGCGAAGGAGGCGGTCACAGTAGTTCCCCAGGAGCAAAGGAACAAAGGGCTATATTCGCCCTACTTCCTGGTGCCCAAAAAGACGGGGGGAATGAGGCCGATATTGGATTTACGCACTCTCAACGAGAGCGTAATCAAACGGCCCTTCCGAATGCTCACGACAAAACGTCTGCTGGAATGTGTCCAGAAAGGAGACTTTTGTACAAGCATAGACCTGAAGGACGCGTACTTTCATGTGCCGGTGCAGCCGCGTCACAGAAAGTTTCTGCGATTCGCCTTTCAAGGGGTGGCGTAACGAATACACGAGATGCCATTCGGTACGCCCTGGCACCTCGCACGTTTTCCAAGTGTGTGGAGGCGGCATTGGAACCACTGCAGCATCAGGGAATAAGGCTACTAGCCTACCTAGACGACCTACTGGTTCTCGCCCCGTCAGCAGAGCTGGCGTTCACTCACACAACACAGACAGTGATTCATTTCACGCGTCTGGGGTTCGCTGTGAATTGGAAAAAGAGCACGCCCTGGGCCAGTCATCAGGTGGTCTATCTGGGGATACAGTTAGACACTGTGATGATGAAGGCTCGAATTTCGGACCCTCGAAGGGTAGCCCTGTTGCTAGCCCTGAGAAGGTTTCGTCCGAATCACAAGGTAACAGCGCTGTCTGTCATGTCACTTTTGGGTCTCATGTCGTCAGCCCACGTTGTGGTTCCGCTGGGACTCCTGCACATGCGCAGGATGCAGAGACGGTTCGCCCAACTAAGACTAGACCCAGTGCGTCAACGTCATCGGTTGGTGGTGGTTCCTCTCTCGCTCAGTGCAGATCTGAACTATTGGAGAGACCCGCGCGTTCTCACGCACGGAGTCCCGATAGGCAAAGTGTCCTCCTACATTCCATTGTTTACAGATGCCTCTCTGACTGGATGGGGAGGGACATGTCAGACCCAAGTGATAGGAGGGGTCTGGCCTCCTTCGAGTAGCCACATCAACCGCTTGGAGTTGGAAACGGTTCAACTGGTTCTGACCCATTTCGCGTCTACCCTTCGGGGTTGCGATGTGCTGGTCTGGTCAGACAACCGGACCACAGTAGCCCACATAAATCGCCAGGGAGGAGTCAGGTCTCCTGCACTCCACCGGTCGGCGGAGGAATTGTGGCTGTGGGCTCACGAGCACCTTCGCTCGTTGAGAGCAGCACACATTCCGGGCTACTTGAACGTAGGAGCAGACCTCATGTCACGAGGGAGTCCTCGAGACGACGAGTGGTGTCTGCATCCGGACATTGTTCTTCAAATTTGGGAACAGTTCGGGAGAGCCGAGGTGGATCTATTCGCGTCACGCGTGAACGCGCAATGTCCTCTATGGTTCTCTCTGAGGGAACAGGACGAACCGCCACTCCTGAGATGGACAGGCTAGAGCGCCGTGGGTTATCTGATTCAGTAATCAGGACCATACAGGGTGCATGGGCCAGTTCCACTTCCAAGGTGTATGCCAGTAAATGGAACGTTTTTTTCACAATGGTGCGTCACAGAGAATATAGACCCCATGAACTGTCAGGTTGAGAGTGTTCTCTCTTTCCTGCAGTCTATGTTTGATAGGCAGAGATCTGCCCGCCACCATTAAGGTGTTTGCAGCGGCGATTTCAGCTTGTCACGAGGGGTTTGGCAGAGACACTGTCTTCAGCCACCCTCTAGTGAAACTTTCTTATTAGGAACGCGGTGGCTTAGGCCAATGCCTAGAGCCACGCTTCCTCAGTGGGATTTGGCTTTGGTACTCGAAGCACTCTGTGAGTCGCCGTTCGAGCCATTGAATCAAATACCCCTCAAGATGCTGTCTATGAAGACGGCACTGTTGCTCGCTTTGACTACTGCTAAGCGTGTCAGTGATTTGTGTGCTCTTTCGACGAGACCTGACTGCCTTGCCATTAATGGCGATTTGAGCAGAGCGGTGTTACGTCCTAACCCGGCATTTGTGCCGAAGGTTATTAAGAGCTCATATAGATCACAGACCGTGGAGCTGTTGGCTTTTTCTCCCCCTCCTCATGGGGAGAGGAGAGAGGAAAGGCTCCATCGTATGTGTCCAGTGCGCGCTTTGGCGTGTTACGTTGAGCGCACAGCAGCGATTAGGTCATCGCCTCAGCTGTTTGTGTGTCACAGTGCAGCTGCACTGGGTAGACCACTTTCAAAACAGCGGTTGTCTCATTGGCTTTGTGAAGGCATTGAGACGGCATATGAGGCAGCGGGGCGACAATTGCCTCAGGGTATAAGAGCCCACTCCACTCGTGGAGTAGCGGCTTCTACTGCCCTTTTCAGAGGAACAGGGGTAGAGGATATTTGTGCAGCGGCGTCGTGGTCGTCACCGGCTCCATTTATCAGTTTCTATCTCTTGGATATGTCTTCTAACTCTTTGGCTCAGTCTGTACTCAGCGTGGCTGAGAGGAGGACTTGAGCCAGGAGAGAGGAATGCAGGACTGAGGAGACAGGTCTCTTTCGGGTCCGCTTCTGATAGAAGAACATATTATAGCATGACTCCTGACTGATAGGTTCAGTATAGTAGAAGTAATGTATTGATCTGCCCACCAGTGAGTAACTGTTAGGGGCGGAATGATAATAATAATATATGCCATTTAGCAGAGCGCTTTTATCCAAAGCGACTTACAGTCATGTGTGCATACATTTTTGTGTATGGGTGGTCCCGGGATCGAACCCACTACCTCAGCGTTACAAGCGCCGTGCTCTACCAGCTGAGCTACAGAGGACCAAGGGTAATAGTAGTAACCTTGGTTACAGTACTATTGGACCGGTCATGACAATGTTGACGGAATGTGATGTCATCTATCTGCTTGTTCAGATTAGTATGAATCATGTTCTGGGATCTGCCCACTAATCTTTGGGGTTCCATTGATTGAGTGAGGCGGCCTACCGATGTACACAATGTAGAGTGACACTTTGTGTCATTCCATTAGTGATCGGTATTATTGTGACAGGATATTGTGGTGCCATTTATCTGCTAGTACAGATTAGTATGGCCCGTATTCTGGTGATCTGCCCACTAGTCATTAGTGTTGCCATTGTATTAGGTGGGGCGGGTTTTTAACCGATGACGCAGTATATTGTGACACTTGTATTATCATACAATGGTTGCAGTACTGCGGGAATTGGTTGCAGCCATTGCTAGGCCTGACCTTCTCGTTTCGATGGGAAGTGTTGGGCTCCACAGGGAGTACATTTTGGAGCGCTTTGCTCCGCCTTAAACCAATAGGAGCAGAGCTCCCCTATGGGGCGGAGCTCCACGATATAGAACGATAATTACCGGAGTGTAACTCCAGTTCTATGAGTGGAGCGGAGCCCCATAGGACTTAAGATCCTGCCGACCCTCTCTAGTCTCGCTGAAGATAAATATCTCGGGAGGCTGATTGAGGGGAGGCATCCCCTCTTATAGGGACCCCTGTATTCCTATTGGCTACAGGTGTGTGCATCATTTTGTCTCAGGCTGATGCTGCCTTAGGGCAGTGGGTAAACCAATAGGAGCAGAGCTCCCCTATGGGGCTCCGCTCCACTCATAGAACTGAGTTACACTCCGTTAACTATCGATTCTCTTTATAAGTACTTTTACAAGAGACTCATTGAATAACATTGAATGGAGGTAACTCGTGTTGTCTGGAGTCTGACAGAGCAGCGTGAAAAGGGAAAGTCAAAGGTAGTCCATTACATTTTATGGGCCAAAGCTGGGCTGGAACAGAAGCCTGCACACACTTGGAGTTGTTTAGGACTGGAGTTGTCCACCTTGATTTAAGCTTTAAAGTATTGCCAAATTTCAAATGACACCTTATTACTCGTATAGTAGTGGACTACTTTTAAGACCAGGGGATCTGTACTGGTCCAAGAGTAGTGCATATGGGGAATAGGATGCCATTCGAGATGGTTTAAAGTTTAAGCCAAGGTGGACAACTGAAAATGTTGCACTGTGCTACACAGCATATGGGGAACTGGGAAATATTAGCAGAAACATGACATGGATATAGGCATTTGCTGGGTTGATCCTATTTCAACAGGATTTACTTTGTTGATTTACCCACACATACAACTGACTGCAATAATATAACACCAGTGGAGGCTGCTGAGGGGAGGGTGGCTCATAATAATGGCTGGAACGGAGCAAATGGAATGGGATTTATTTGATACCATTCCACCCATTCCGCCCTCAGACATTACCATGAGCCCGTCCCTCCCCAATTAAGGTGCCACCAACCCCCTGTGGATAACACTGCCTTTAACATCCACATACAATTCCCTTTTATATACTCTCCTGTTAGACTTTATTGTTAAACTTCTAGATGTGTTTAATCTTGCCAAGCATCACATGTTATGTGTCCCCCACCAACACCCTTCCACAATGCACTATCCTCCTCTGTGACTCAGTTACATAGTAAACAAGTCTGGAACCAACAGGACCCTGAACAGCTTCTACCCCCAAGCCATAAGACTGCTAAATAGTTAGTTAAAAAGTTAACCAAAGAGGTTTTCCGGACTATCTGCATTGACCCTTTTTGCACAAACTTTTTTTACTCATCACATATGCTGCTGCTACTGTTTATTATCTGTCACTTTATATTGACAAATAACTAGGAATAAAGTTATGTTACTAGCCGGCTGCTGCCCTATGTGGACACCCCTTCAAATTAGTGGATTCGGCTATTTCAGCCACACCCGTTGCTGATAGGTGTATAAAACCGAGCAAACAGCCATGCAATCTCCATAGACAAAACATTGGCAATAAAGAGCTCAGTGACTTTCAACGTGGCACCGTCACAGGATGCCACCTTTCCAACAAGTCAGTTCGTTAAATTTCTGCCCTCTTAGAGTTGCCCCGGTCAACTGTAAGTGCTGTTATTGTGAAGTGGAAATGTCTAGTGGTAGGCCACACAAGCTCACAGAACGGGTCTGCTGAGTTCTGAAGCACGTAGCGCGTAAAAATCGTCTGTCCTTGGTTGCAACACTCACTACTGAGTTCCAAACTGCCTCTGGAAGCAACGTCAGCACATTAACTATTCGTCGGGAGCTTCACGAAAAGGGTTTCCATGGCCGAGCAGCCGCACACAGCCTAAGATCACCATGTGCAATGCCAAGCGTCGGCTGGAGTGGTGTAAAGCTCGCGCCGCATTCTCTGGAGTGATGAATCACGCTTCACCATCTGGCAGTCCGACGGACAAATCTGGGTTTGGCGGATGCCAGGAGAACGCTACCTGCCCCAATACATAGTGCCAACTGTAAAGTTTGGTGGATGAGGCCCCTTAGTTCCAGTGCAGAAAAATCTTAACGCTACTAGACAATTCTGTGCTTCCAACTTTGTGGCAACAGTTTGGGAAGGCCCTTTCCTGTTTCAGCATGACAATGCTCCTGTGCACAAAGCGAGGTCCATACAGAAAGGGATTGTCGAGATCGGTGTGTAAGAATTTGACTGGCCTGCACAGAGCCCTGACATCAACCCCATCGAACACCTTTGGGATGAATTGGAACGCCAACTGCGAGCCAGGCCTAATCGCCCAACATCAGTGCCCGACCTCACTAATGCTCTTGTGGCTGAATGGAAGCAAGTCCCCCCAGCAAAGTTCCAACATCTAGTGGAAATTCTTCCCAGAAGAGTGGAGGCTGTTATAGGGGGGACCAACTCCATATTAATGCCATTGATTTTGGCATGAGATGTTCGACAAGCAGGTGTCCACATACTTTTGGTAATGTAGTGTACACAGTCATTGAACACTGGTCACTTTAATAATGTTTAAATACTGTTTTACCCACTTCATATGTATATGCTGTATTCTAGTAAAGGCTCATCCTATATAACTACTGCTGTACACACCTTTTCTATTAATATACTGTCTATCTGTACACACCATCATATACATATATATTTATATTCCGGACTCTGACATTCCTCGTTCTAATATTTAAATATTTCTTAATTCCTTTATTTTTATTTTTGGGATTTGCATGTATTGTTTTGCATTGTTAGGTATTACAGTTGGAGCTAGGAACATAAGCATTTCGCTATACCCTCGATAACATCTGCAAAATACAGTGGGGAAAAAAAGTATTTAGTCAGCCACCAATTGTGCAAGTTCTCCCACTTAAAAAGATGAGAGAGGCCTGTAATTTTCATCATAGGTACACGTCAACTATGACAGACAAAATGAGGAAAAAAATCCAGAAAATCACATTGTAGGATTTTTTAATTAATTTATTTGCAAATTATGGTGGAAAATAAGTATTTGGTCAATAACAAAGTTTCTCAATACTTTGTTATATACCCTTTGTTGGCAATGACACAGGTCAAACGTTTTCTGTAAGTCTTCACAAGGTTTTCACACACTGTTACTGGTATTTTGGCCCATTCCTCCATGCAGATCTCCTCTAGAGCAGTGATGTTTTGGGGCTGTCGCTGGGCAACACGGACTTTCAACTCCCTCCAAAGATTTTCTATGGGGTTGAGATCTGGAGACTCCAGGACCTTGAAATGCTTCTTACGAAGCCACTCCTTCGTTGGCCGGGCGGTGTGTTTGGGATCATTGTCATGCTGAAAGACCCAGCCACGTTTCATCTTCAATGCCCTTGCTGATGGAAGGAGGTTTTCACTCAAAATCTCACGATACATGGCCCCATTCATTCTTTCCTTTACACGGATCAGCCGTCCTGGTCCCTTTGCAGAAAAACAGCCCCAAAGTATGATGTTTTCACTCCCATGCTTCACAGTAGGTATGGTGTTCTTTGGATGCAACTCAGCATTCTTTGTCCTCCAAACACGACGAGTTGAGTTTTTACCAAAAAGTTATATTTTGGTTTCATCTGACCATATGACATTCTCCCAATCCTCTTCTGGATGCACTCTAGCAAACTTCAGACGGGCCTGGACATGTACTGGCCGAAGCAGGGGGACACGTCTAGCACTGCAGGATTTGAGTCCCTGGTGGCGTAGTGTGTTACTGATGGTAGGCTTTGTTACTTTGGTCCCAGCTCTCTGCAGGTCATTCACTAGGTCCCCCGTGTGGTTCTGGGATTTTTGCTCACCGTTCTTGTGATCATTTTGACCCCACGGGGTGAGATCTTGCGTGGAGCCCCAGATCGAGGGAGATTATCAGTGGTCTTGTATGTCTTCCATTTCCTAATAATTGCTCCCACAGTTGATTTCTTCAAACCAAGCTGCTTACCTATTGCAGATTCAGTCTTCCCCAGCATGGTGCAGGTCTACAATTTTGTTTCTGGTGTCCTTTGACAGCTCTTTGGTCTTGGCCATAGTGGAGTTTGGAGTGTGACTGTTTGAGGTTGTGGACAGGTGTCTTTTATACTGATAACAAGTTCAAACAGGTGCCATTAATACAGGTAACGAGTGGAGGACAGAGGAGCCTCTTAAAGAAGAAGTTACAGGTCTGTGAGAGCCAGAAATCTTGCTTGTTTGTAGGTGACCAAATACTTATTTTCCACCATAATTTGCAAATAAATTCATAAAAAATCCTACAATGTGATTTTCTGGATTTTCTTTTCTCAATTTGTCTGTCATAGTTGACGTGTACCTATGATCAAAATTACAGGCCTCTCTCATCTTTTTAAGTGGGAGAACATGCACAATTGGTGGCTGACTAAATACTTTTTTTCCCCACTGTATGTGTACGCGACAAATAACATTTGATTTGATTTTGATTTGAAATCTACCTCAATTACCTCGTACCACTGCACATCGACTCGGTACTGGTACCCCGTGTATATAGCTAAGTTATCATATCAGTCTACTGTATTTTAGTCAATGCCACTCCGACATTGCTCGTCCTAATATTTATATATTTCTTAATTCCATTCTTTTACTTTAGATTTGTGTGTATTGTTGTGAATAGTTAGATACTACAGCACTGTTAGAGCTAGGAACACAAGCATTTCGCTACACCCGCAATAACATCTGCTAAATATGTGTATGTGACCAATAACATGTGATTTGATTACTCATTGTTTATCTATTATTACTTTTATTATTACGTGTTTTACTTTTCTATTATTTCTCTATTTTCTTTCTCTCTGCATTGTTGGGAAGGGCCCGTAAGCATTTTACTGTTAACCTACACCTGCTGTGTACGAAGCACGTAACAAAAACTATTTGATTTGATTTAAACTTTTTAGACCATTTGTAACACACACACGCACGCACGCACACACTAAGGCTCAAGGGGTTTGAACTTGAGTGCACTTCTAGAAGTCCTTAACCCTTTCCTCTCCCATTTCCTGTGTAGTTTGTGTAAAATCGGTGTGTTGTAACTTTTACTGTCCTTTCTCTTGAAATTAGTAAGTGTTTAGAGAAAGTGGGGGGAGGGAAAGCTGGAGAGAGTGGGAGGGAGAGAGAGAGAGAAGAGAGACTGAGTGAGATAGTGGGAGGGAGAGCGATAAAGAGAGAGAGAAATTACATTTACATTACATTTACATTTTTACATTTACCTCATTTAGCAGACGCTCTTATCCAGAGCGACTTACAAATTGGTGCATTCACCTTATAGCCAGTGGGATAACCACTTTCCAATATGTTTTATTTTTTATTTTAATTTTTTTGGGGGGTGGGGTAAGGGGGGGGTAGAAGGATTACTTTATCCTATCCCAGGTATTCCTTAAAGAGGTGGGGTTTCAAGTGTCTCCGGAAGGTGGTGAGTGACTCTGCCGTCCTGGCGTCGTGAAGGAGCTTGTTCCACCATTGGGGTGCCAGAGCAGCGAACAGTTTTGACTGAGCTGAGCGGGAACTGTGCTTCCGCAGAGGTAGGGGGGCCAGCAGGCCAGAGGTGGATGAACGCAATACCCTTGTTTGGGTGTAGGGACTGATCAGAGCCTGAAGGTACGGAGGTGCCGTTCCCCTCACAGCTCCGTAGGCAAGCACCATGGTCTTGTAGCAGATGCGAGCTTCAACTGGAAGCCAGTGGAGTGTGCGGAGGAGCGGGGTGACGTGAGAGAACTTGGGAAGGTTGAACACCAGACGGGCTGCGGCATTCTGGATGAGTTGTAGGGGTTTAATGGCACAGGCAGGGAGCCCAGCCAACAGCGAGTTGCAGTAATCCAGACGGGAGATGACAAGTGCCTGGATTAGGACCTGTGCCGCTTCCTGTTAAGGCAGGGTCGCACTCTCCGAATGTTGTAGAGCATGAACCTACAGGATCGGGTCACCGCCTTGATGTTAGCGGAGAACAACAGGGTGTTGTCCAGGGTCACACCAAGGCTTTTTGCACTCTGGGAGGAGGACACAACGGAGTTGTCAACCGTGATGGCGAGATCATGGAACGGGCAGTCCTTCCCCGGGAGGAAGAGCAGCTCCGTCTTGCCGAGGTTCAGCTTGAGGTGGTGATCCGTCATCCACACTGATATATCTGCCAGACATGCAGAGATGCGATTCGCCACCTGGTTATCAGAAGGGGGAAAGGAGAAGATTAGTTGTGTGTCGCCTGCGTAGCAATGACAGGAGAGGCCATGTGAGGATATGACAGAGCCAAGTGACTTGGTGTATAGAGAGAATAGGAGAGGGCCTAGAACTGAGCCCTGGGGGACACCAGTGGTGAGAGCACGTGGTGCGGAGACAGATTCTCGCCACGCCACTTGGTAGGAGCGACCTGTCAGGTAGGACGCAATCCAAGAGTGAGCCGCGCCGGAGATGCCCAACTCGGAGAGGGTGGAGAGGAGGATCTGATGGTTCACAGTATCAAAGGCAGCAGACAGGTCTAGAAGGACAAGAGCAGAAGAGAGAGAGTTAGCTTTAGCAGTGCGGAGAGCCTCCGTGACACAGAGAAGAGCAGTCTCAGTTGAATGACCAGTCTTGAAACCTGACTGGTTTGGATCAAGAAGGTCATTCTGAGAGAGATAGCAAGAGAGTTGGCTAAAGATGGCACGCTCAAGAGTTTTGGAGAGAAAAGAAAGAAGGGATACTGGTCTGTAGTTGTTGACATCGGGAGGGATCGAGTGTAGGTTTTTTTGAGAAGGGGGGTGCAACTCTCGCTCTCTTGAAGACGGAAAGGACATAGCCAGCAGTCAAGGATGAGTTGATGAGCGAGGTGAGGTAAGGGAGAAGGTCTCCGGAAATGGTCTGGAGAAGAGAGGAGGGGGATAGGGTCAAGCGGGCAGGTTGTTGGGCGGCCGGCCGTCACAAGTCGCAAGATTTCATCTGGAGAGAGAGGGGAGAAAGAAGTCAAAGCATAGGGTAGGGCAGTGTGAGCAGGACCAGCAGTGTCATTTGACTTAACAAACGAGGATCGGATGTCGTCAACCTTCTTTTCAAAATGGTTGAGAAGTCATCCACAGAGAGGGAGAGGGGGGGGAGGATTCAGCTGGGAGGAGAAGGTGGCTGTGACACTCTGGCTCCATGGACTTTGATATTTGAGCCAGGGTTGTTCATTGTCATTGGTTTGGGTGTATTTCATTTGGTGGTGTTGGGGATGGGTGAGTTTCATTTTGTTTGTGTCTAGTGGTGATTGGTCTATGACTCCCAATCGGAGGTAACGAGTGTCAGCTGTCGGCTCGTTATCTCTGATTGGGAGCCATATATATTCTGTGTGTTTTCTCCTTTGTTTTGTGGGTTATTGTTCCAGTGTTGTATGTTCTGTCGGTGTCACAGAGGACTTCACGTATCGTCATTTGTTGTTTTTTCGTGGTTGCTTTAATTTAATAAAGTCATCATGTTCACTCCACGCGCTGCGTATTGGTCCGCTCCTTCAGACGATCGTGACAGTGGCAAAGAGCTTCCTAGGGTTAGGGGCAGATGCTTGGAATTTAGAGTGGTAGAAAGTGGCTTTAACAGCAGAAACAGAGGAAGAAAATGTAGAGAGGAGGGAGTAAAAAGATGCCAGGTCCGCAGGGAGTCTAGTTTTCCTCCATTTCCGCTCGGCTGCCCGGAGCCCTGTTCTGTGAGCTCGCAATGAGTCGTCAAGCCACGGAGCAGGAGGGGAGGACCGAGCCGGTCGGGAGGATAGGGGACATAGTGAGTCAAAGGATGCAGAAAGGGAGGAGAGGAGGGTTGAGGAGGCAGAATCAGGAGATTGGAGGGAGAAGGATTGAGCAGAGGGAAGAGATGATACGATGGAAGAGGAGAGAATAGCGGGAGAGAGAGAGCGAAGGTTGCGGCGGCGCATTACCATCTGAGTAGGGGCAGAGTGAGTAATAGTTGGAGGAGAGCGAGAGAGAAAAGGATACAAAGTAGTGGTCGGAGACTTGGAGGGGAGTTCCAGTGAGATTAGTAGAAGAACAGCATCTAGTAAAGATGAGGTCAAGACGTATTGCCTGCCTTGTGAGTAGGGGGGACGGGGTGAGAGGTGAGGTCAAAAGAGGAGAGGAGTGGAAAGAAGGAGGCAGAGAGAAATGCATCAAAGGTAGACGTAGGAGGTTAAAGTCACCCAGAACTGTGAGGGGTGAGCCATCCTCAGGAAAGGAACTTATCAAGGTGTCAAGCTCATTGATGAACTCTCCAAGGGAACCTGGAGGCGATAAATGATAAGGATGTTAAGCTTGAATGGGCTAGTGACTGTGACAGCATGGAATTCAAATGAGGGAGATAGACAGATGGGTCAGGGGGAAAAAGAGAATGTCCACTTGGGAGAGATGAGGATTCCTGTGCCACCACCCCGCTCTCGAACACACGGTCAGACGAGTAGAGAGCAGTAGGAGTAGCAGTATTTTCAGTGGTAATCCATGTTTCCGTCAGCGCCATGAAGTCGAGGGACTGGAGGGTAGCATAGGCTGAGATTAACTCTGCCTTGTTGGCCGCAGAACGGCAGTTCCAGAGGCTGCCAGAGATCTGGAACTCCATGTGGGTCGTGCGCGCAGGGACCACCAGGTTAGAGAGGCAGCAACCTGCCCTGGACCATGACAGTGCCGTTCTGGTACACGTTTACTGTCAGAAAGCTGTTTTCCTGGTCCTTTTCGCTGTCCTCAAAAATGTGTATTTTGCCTTCTGTTGCAGATGCCTTTCTTTGTTGTATAGCTGAAATGCCTGGTTACAGCTGTATGCCAGGCAGTAGTGTGGTCTGTGTGAAATAACAGGTGTGTAACAGTCCTGTTGTGTGAGCAGTCGGCAAACAAAGATTCCGGGTTCTCCCTCTGAATTCTGTGTTTAAAATTGATTCTTCCTGCTGGAAATTCAAAAAAGGGGGGGGAAAGTCTCTCAGTCTAGCTGCTGCTGCTAGTGCTGCTAGCACTGCCTCAGTGGCCATGTTGTTATGGTTACCACCAATAAACAGTTGGAGCTAACTAGTGAACTAGCTGACAAATTTGAATTTAGCTAGCTAGCACGATT